>NC_071274.1:9376425-9486404 GCF_023375685.1 Ictalurus furcatus
TTGCTAAAGAAGCTGAGGGTGAAGGTGATGGACTGGCCAAGCATGTCTCCAGACCTAAACCCTATTGAGCATCTGTGGGGCATCCTCAAACGGAAGGTGGAGGAGCACAAGGTCTCTAACATCCACCAGCTTCGTGATGTCATCATGGAGGAGTGGAAGAGGACTCCAATGGCAACCTGTGAAATATTGACACCTTAGGCCCAATTTGGACATTTTCACTTAGGGGTACTCACTTTTGTTGCCAGCGGTTTAGACATTAATGGCTGTGTGTTGAGTTATTTTGAGGAGACAGCAAATTTACACTGTTACACAAGCTGTACACTCACTACTTTACATTGTAGCAAAGTGTCACTTCTTCAGTGTTGTCACATGAAAAGATATAATCAAATATTTACAAAAATGTGAGGGGTGTACTCACTTTTGTGAGATACTGTATATACTCTATATATCCCTGTATTGTTCTCCTTACTATCTCTTATCTCTTATTTCTTTTTTTGGCTGCAGCTATGACACCCTAATTTCTCCATCTGGGGATTAATAAAGTATTATCTTATCTTCATTATCAAGTCAGAACAAAAAAAGTTCAGATTCCTAAACATTAGTTTTCTATCTCAAAATTAAATGTTACAGAAAAATGTTTGTATGCCATTAAAGAAAGCAGCATAAGAGATCACTTTTCAGACAAAAAAAGCACAATGAAGTCTTCTGGATTTTGCTGAAAAAAGAAAAAGCAAGTGTGACAGTCAAAGTCTCCAGAACAACTGTGGCTGATTCTGCAAGATGCTCAATTAACTTTACCAGCTAATTTCCTAATAAAATGGCACAAAGTGTACTGGAGACTACTATTTAGGGCCCGAACACCGCTGGTGCGAAACCCTACTGGATCTGCTCCGTTTATTAGGGCCCCGAGCACTGCTCGTGCGAAGCCCTATTGGATCTGCTCCGTTTATTGGGGCCCGAGCACTGCTCGTGCGAAGCCCTATTGGATCTGCTCCGTTTATTATCATTATTAGTATTATTTAGGGCCCGAGCATGGCTGGTGCGAAGCCCTATTGTATCTGCTCCGTTTCTTCTTCTTCTTTTCAAAAATGAATTGCATTTTATTACTTTAAACCTCCTAGAGATTTCATCACATTAACTTCATATTCGGTCAGTCTCATATAAAGGCCATGACAATGCTAAATTGCAAATCTTTTAAGTTTTCACTGCATGGTGTGGGTGTGGTGGTCTCAAAAAATTTTTATGTTTCGCCATGAAACAGGAAGTTGTTATAAGTCAAACATACAATGTCCATTCTGCTCCAAACTTCACAAGTTTGATAAACGTCCCAGCCTGAAGACATGTAAAATATTCAGTTATAATTATACTGCCACCATCTGGCAACAGAAAGTGACATGTTTTACACTAGCAACATATAAAAACATGCCAGGAAATTCTAAACATGGTAGCACATACTAGACACATCTTAAAACATGCTAGCTACACTTAAGTGCAAAAGCGTGCTATTACTGCTATTAAACAGAAAGTTGTTATAACTCAAGCATACAATGTTCAATATCCTTCAAACTTCACATTTGAAATGAATCCTGGCCTGAGGACATCTACATAGCAATGTTCAGTTATATTCATAGCACCACCTGCTGCCAACATGAACTGACATGTTTTACAATAACTCAAGACATAACTCCTCGCGCTACATTTAACCTAAATGTATGAAATTCAGTAAAACATATGCAACATGCCAATACGTACAAAAACGTTTCTTGAACCCATGACCTAAACTCAAAAGGAAGTCTTACATTTTGATTTCTCTCTTACATTTTTGCTCCATTTTTTGCCATTTAATAAATATTTATATACTTATTTATATCCTTTGGATATAACAAGGAAGTTTTTGGGAGCGGTGATGTTACTCTCAACCCCAATTCGTCTAAATCACACAAAACCTGTGCTATTCGTTTGTGCTCGGTTTGTGCCATTAAAATGAACATTGTATCTATTACCATTTATTAAAAATAAATATAATTGGGGAAGTGACATCACCCTCCACTCCATGCTGTCCAAATCGGTGCCGTTTGTTTGTGCTCCATTTTGCCATTTTCTGCCATTAAAAGAAACCCTATATCTATGATCCATAACCAGAGCGGTGCATCGGGAGAATTCCCAGTCAACCTCTTTCTCTCCGTACCTCACACACATAGAAAAAAGCATGCGTGTTACTTTTTTGCGTGACTGATAACTAAGGTAACTAATTATACTACATTTGCATTTAAAGCAGCGCAAGGAGAGGATGGATGGTAAAAAGAGGCATGCCAAGACCAGCACATTTTTTATGAAGGAAGAACTTACGGACATGATTCAACAAGAATATAAAGATAAATAAGTTACATACTGAGTACTGTTTTCTGCAATAATGTAATGGGCGAGTGGTATATCTGCAGAGCCAATTTATGAGTGAGTCACAGGGAATACTCCCGATGAGCCACTGCAACTATGGATCATAGTTTCTTTTAATGGCATAAACCGGCATACATTGAGCACAAACAAACAGCACCGATTTGGCATGGGGTGGAGAGTGACGTCACTGCCCCAATAACATTTGTTAGGCTATTTTTAATGAAGTACTGTATGTAAATACATACAGTGTTGTGAAAAAGTATTTCTTCTGTTTTTGTGTATAATTTTAGATCTTCAAAAGAAAAACATAAAAGGCAACCTGAGTAAACAAAGTACAGTTTATATTTTTTTACTGAAGCAAAAAAAAAAAAACTCCCATCACTCATGTGAAAAACTAATTGCACCCTTAAAATTAAAATCTGCTTGTGCCACCTTTAGCAGCAATAACTGTGACCAAATACTTCCGATAACTGGAGATCAGTCTTTCACTTACTTCTAGGACTTACTCCTAGGCTTTGGATCATTGTCTTGCTGCATAATCCAGTTGCGCTTGAGTTTCAACTTACGGACTAAAGACAGGACATTCTCCTTTAGGATTTTTCTGGTAGAGAAGAGAATTCATGTTTCCCTCAATTACTGCAAGTTGCCCAGGCCCTAAAGCAGCAAAGCATCTCCACACCATCACACTGAAACCACCATTCTTGACTGTAGGTATGATGTTCTTTTTGAGGAATTCTGTATTTGGTTTATGCCAGATGTAATGGGACCTCTGTCCTCCAAACAGCTCGACTTTCGACTCATCAATCCACAGAACATTCTCCCAAAAGGTTTGAGGATCATCAGAGTGTGTTTTGGCAAAATTCAGACGAGCTTTAATGTTGTTCCCGGTTAGCAGTGGTTTTCGCCTCGCCACACTTCCATGGATGCCATTTATGTCCAGAGCCTTTCTGATAGTGGACTCATGAACAGTGACCTTTACTAATGCAAGAGAGGCCTGTAGGTCCTTTAATGTTGTCCTTGGCTCTTTTGTGACTTCCTGGGTGAGTAGTTACTGTGCTCTTGGAGGAACTTTGGAAGGTTGGACACTTCTGGTTGGACACTTCCATTTGGAAATAATGGCTCTCACTGTGGTTCTTTGGAGTCCCAGAGCCTTTGAAATAGCTTTGTAACCCTTCTAAGACTGATGCATTTCAATCACCTTCTTCCTCATCATTTCTGAAATTTCTTTCATTTTTGACATATTGGGTAAGACCTTTTAACCAACTTCATGTTGTTGAAAATGTTCTAGAGTTGATTCGATTGAATAGGGTTTGCAGTAATCAGGCCTGGTTGCGTCTAACCCACTATGAACCCCACTATGAATGCCGTTTCATAGATTTGGGGAATTAGTAACTACAATGGCAAGTACATTTTCACACAGGCCCAGTTGGTATTGGATAACTTTTTTGCTTCAATAAATAACATCATTTAAAAACTGCATTTTGTGTTTACTCAGGTTGCCTTTTTTTAACTTAGATTTTGTTTTAATTTCTGAAACAATTTGAGATTCACACAAAAACAGAAAAAATCAAATACTTTCTCACAGCACTATACAATGCTCATTTTAAATGGCACAAATCAAGCATAAATGAACGGCACTGGTTTTGTGTAATTTAGAGGAAATGGGGTGGAGAGTGGAATCACACAGCCAAAAAACAATGTTTAATAGCTCAAACACCAAACAAGAACAAAGGTTCATTTTTGCCACAAAAATCAGCAAAACGTAGCACAAACCTAGCACAAATAAATGGCATAGTTTTGGTGATTATTTAATTTCATGGGGTGCCAACTTCACAGAGATGTCAGTTTTTGTGATTCCCAGCCACTGGGTTGTGGCTTTGTGACAAACATTAGAAACAACGCACCCCTCCCTCTACCTCAGTCTGTCCGACATAACACCCTAGCTGCTGCGTCACAAAGCACAACTCCAGAGTTACCGGTCACAGGCTTTTTGGATTGTCAAGTGAGCAGTTCGTCAAATTGGTGCATAAAATAAGGTTTGCATAGTGGGTTTTTTTTCTCTATAATTATAATAATCATAATAATCTAATTTTAATAAACATGTAAATGTGAATGGGTTAACATTGGAATCCCTAGAAGTGCGTGAGAATCCTTGTACCCACAAATCGAGGAGCCCCTCCTCTGACTCCCCACATACTGTAAGCTGAGCCCTGCCCCTCCAGCTCCATTAACAGCTTTGTTTTGCAAATGTGCCACAATCACTCAGTCGAAGTCATCCTCCAGCCACAAAGGAAATCTTCAACTCAGCTCTGCATTGAAGAGTTCATATAACAGTGTGCTCTAAAGAATTATATAATGCACCCATTGATGTATCGTAATTGAAATACATACATTTGATGTGTGTTCTTAATCTACAATGATGTGTAAATATATGATCAAATAAGGAATGTTAGATCTTGTAGACAACATTCAAAGAGAAAATATTTATATATAATAAAGAAATATTGTTAACTTGAGGTGTAACCTCAAATTATTATTGTTAGTATTCTTTTTTTTTGTAATTAACACTTTTATTAATTCACAAGTTAACACAAAGAGACAAACAACATATATAATGAATCAAACTATTTTAACATAAATCCCCACTATAACCCCTCCCCCTAACAACCACCCACCCCACCCTGGTCCCCCCACGAACACCCCTGTGGTCAATAGAATATAAACTCACATATCCCAAAAAAAATTAAAATAATAATAAAAATAATACACACAATTAAAAAAAAAGAAGAAGGAAAAAAAAGGGAAATACAATAATCAAGTATAATCATAGACTAAACTCTAAATTATACTCTCCACCGCCCCTCCTCGAGAGTTCCCCAAAAACACCAAATAACTGCTCCATTTCTTCCTGAAGGAATTCCCA
Source organism: Ictalurus furcatus (assembly GCF_023375685.1). Taxonomy (NCBI): domain Eukaryota; kingdom Metazoa; phylum Chordata; class Actinopteri; order Siluriformes; family Ictaluridae; genus Ictalurus; species Ictalurus furcatus. The sequence continues at coordinate 9,381,746 of NC_071274.1, forward strand.
ACTCCCATCCTTCTGCTCGACCCCTCCTCAAAGGCAGCCACCCTCCCCATCTCCACACACCACTCTGGAAACGAGGGCGCTCCATCTGATTTCCATCCCCTTAAAATAACCTGCCTACCAATCATCACACTGGTCAAAACCCAATCTTTTTTGTACCTATCCTCCAATTTTGTGACCTCCCCATCTCCAAAAATACAGAGTCTAGGGCAGAACGAGATCTGAGTGTTCAACACCTCACATACAAAGCTCTGCACCTTCAACCAAAATTCTTGGATCTTACAACACCCCCAAAAAACATGGGTGGTGTCTCCATCTTCTGAATGGCATCGCCAGCAGGTGGGTGTGTCTTTAAGACCAAGCCTATACAATTTAGAGGGGGTCCAATAGAACCGATGTAAAATCTTAAATTGTATAAGGCACACCCTTGTGTCTCTAGATGCAGTTTTTATATTTTTTAAAATCCTAGCCCACTCTCCCTCCCCCAATTCCAAATTTAAATCTTTCTCCCATAATCTCTTGAGAGTGGTCGAGACTCCGTCCCCTAGACTCTGAATCAATAAGGAGTAATACACTGATGCTTCATGTCCTCTTCCAAAAGCAGAAACCTCTCACAGAGTATCTGCTGCTTTAGGGGGGTGCATGCTACTCCCAAAAATAGTACAGAGCAAGTGGCGTAGTTGAAGATACCTAAAAAACTGAGATCTGGGGATCCCAAAATGTTGAACCAATTTTTCAAAAGATATCATCACACCACTCTCATAAAGAACATCGAGTGTATTAACCCCACTCGTGATCCACTCTGACCAACAAAAAGGGGACTTATTAATACGTAGTTTGGGGTTTAGCCATAGGCTCGAGGCAACATTGACATAAATATCAGAATCAAACACTCTGGACACTCTTGTCCACACTGAGTGCAGATGTGAAATAACGGGGTGCGATTTAACTTCTCTGGTTAGATTAATGGAAAGGCTTTGCAGTGGCAAAATAGGGGCAAGAACTTCTTGTTCAATGCATAACCAGAGAGGGGCTCTCTCAGGTGGAACTGACCAATGAGCCAAATGTCTGAGACCAAATGCATAATAATAAAATAGAATCTTGGGTAGGCCTAGCCCACCCTTGTCAATCGGCCTATGTAACTTATTGAAATTTAACCTGGGATGCTGACCATTCCAAATAAAAGAGTTCGCTATACTCTCAAATTGCTTGAAATAAGAAAGAGGGACATCTATAGGGAGAGATTGTAGCAGGTAATTGAATTTTGAAACTCATTTTAATAACATTAACCTTCCCGATCATAGATAAATGTAAAGAAGACCACCTATCTACATCACTCGAAAACCTTTTTATTAACGGGTCAATATTAATTCTAACTAAATCAGACAAATTTTTTGGAAATAAAATACCCAAATACTTAATGCCCTATTTGGGCCACTGGAAGGCACCAGGCTGAAAGGCCGTTACTGGACAGTATGCTGTCAGAGACAAAGCTTCGGATTTAGACCAGTTGACTTTGTATCCTGAGAATTTGGAAAAGGAATTAATAATTCTGTGGAGGCAAGGCATAGATCTAGTAGGGTCAGAGATGAATAATAAAATATCATCTACATAAAGCAAAAGCTTATGCGCCACACCTCCCGCCACCACCCCTGAAAAATCATTCTACTTTCTTATCGCAGCTGCTAATGGTTCCAGGGCAAGACAGAACAATAATGGGGAAAGAGGGCAACCCTGCCGGGTGCCACTATTCAGAGTAAAATAATCTGAAATTAGTCCATTTGTTTTTACTGCCGCTACCGGGTGTCTACAAAGTAGCTTAATCCAACCAATGAAAGTATTCCCGAACCCATACACTTCCAAAATCTTAAAAAGATAATCCCATTCTACCATATCAAACGCCTTTTTGGCATCAAGTGAGATGGCAGCAACCGAGACTGATCATTCGCTACTGACCACATGATATCAATGAGACGTCTAATGTTATCAGAAGAGCTACGGCCCCGAATAAACCCTGCCTGATCTATATGTATAAGAGATATCATAACTTTACTTAATCGGTTAGCCAGAATTTTCGACAAGATTTTTACATCTAACTGGATCAGGGAAATTGGACGATAACTTTTACACTCACTTGTATCTTTGTCTTTTTTAAGAACCAGACTGATCCGGGCTTGTGTCATGGTTGGAGGAAGCTTTCCATTCTTTAATGATTCTGTATAAACTTCTAACAGAAGTGGAGCCAGTTCTGTAGCATAAGATTTGAAAAACTCTGCGGCAAAGCCATCTGGCCCCGGAGACTTGCCTGTAGGCAGGGCCTTAATTACCTTGCCAAGCTCCTCCAGGGTTATCTCAGAATCAAGAGAATTTTTTTGCTCCGTCGTCAATTTCGGGAGTTCTAATGGTTCCACAAAGTTTCTAATACTTTCATCAGTAGACGAAGACATTGAACTATAGAGATCAAAGTAAAATTCTTTAAAAGCATTATTAATATCAACGGCCGAGGTAAAAATTTCACCACTAACAGACTTCACTGCGGGAATGGTAGAAAGGGCCTCCCTCTGTTTTACATATCTAGCCAAAAGTTTTCCTGCTTTGTCCCCCAAGTCAAAGTATGACCGTCTTGCCCTGAATAACCAAAACTCCACTTTCCTCGACAAAATAGTATTATATCTATATTTCAATCTGGTCAATTCTCTGAGACGACATTCGGCGCTTCAGCTCTGCCTCTGCACTTTTAATATTTCCTTCCAACTCCACGAGTTCTCGTGCTTTGGATTTTTTAATGAATGAGGCATACTGTATGATCTGACCCCTAAGAACCGCCTTAAGTGCCTCCCACGCCACGCCCACAGGGGATACTGAGGACCAGTTGGTCTCCATATAAACATCAAGTTCAGTCTAACATTTGTCGGAAATCAGGATTTTGTAAAAGGGATACATTAAAGCGCCAACTAAATGATTTCTTCTTCTCCGTTTGTGGCCACACCTCTAAACTCACCAGGGCGTGATCTGAGACTAGAATGTTTCCGATTGAACAATCAGCAACAGATGAAATGAGTGATTTGAATATCAAAAAAAAATCTATTCTAGAATAAATCTTATGGACTGATGAAAAAAATGTATAGTCCCTACCAGATGGGTTCAAAAGTCTCCAAATATCTGCAAGACCAAGATTTTTACACATCCTGTGAAGAGTCACTGTTGCTCTAGGGGGCTTACACACTTTTGCAACACTATGATCAAGGACTGAGTCCATCAAAAGATTAAAGTCTCCTCCCAATATTATATCATGTGGGGTGCCAGCAGATTGCAACATCCCTTCAAGATCTATAAAAAAGCCCTGATCATCAGCATTAGGTGCATAAATATTAGCCAAAATAAGACTTTGCCCCTGAATTTCTGCTAAAACAATAATTACTCTCCCTAATTTATCTTTAAACTGTTTGAGACATTTGAATTGTAGATGCTTATTTACCAATATAATGACTCCCCTGCTCTTACTTGAGCCAGCACTAAAGAAAACATGACCACCCCATATCTTCCCAAATTTTTCAGCTTCCTGCGGGGAAAGATGCGTTTCTTGAAGAAACACAATATCATATTTCTTACGCTTAAGAAAAGTAATGACCTTCCTTCTTTTTATGGGGTGTCCTAACCCATTCACATTCCACATGGAGAGAGATAGTACACTCATATTAACATCTGACATTTTGATATAACAGAAAAAATTAATTGTGTGCCAAAAACAAAATTATGAAGACCACAATCCAACATTAATGCAACAATAAAACCCCAAGCTTCCCCCGAACAAAACAATCAGAAAAAAGAAAAACATGCGCATCAACCCCGCGCATGACAGCGCCAACTGGCGCCAATCTCCCTAAACTCAAAGAGTCCATGTACTCTACAAGAGCCCCCGTGACAACTCTGCCATCGGATTGCACGATTCTGCCTCACAAATTTGTGAGGCAAAATTACATAACATAAAATATTTTGTAAAATAAAATACACCCCAACCAATAAGCAGAGTAAACACAAATAATGTAAAGACTAATTCACAGAACTGCTTCGAAGGTGTGTTCCTTCACAAAACAAATTCCAGCCGATATAGAGCCGTTCAGTTTCCTCGGACAGACAAATGAATAATCAGCGAGCCGGCTGTTATGAAAGAATAACATCATTATTCCAAAGTCCCGTGGAAGTACTCCACAAATCGGACTTCAGCCAACAGGAGGCACAAGCGCAAGGATCGAGCAGAGACATCTGCCACTGTCCTGAAGCAGTGTTATTCAACAAAAGAAGCCCCGCCGCTAGACGGTGCCAGCACAAAAGGAAACAAAACCGCATCCCGGTTCCTCTGATGGTCAAGAGCCAATTCACTCGGAGGCCGCATAATTTTACGGTCATCTGTAGTATCTATTATCAATCTGGGCTGGAACTTCATTGTAAAAGTGATCTTCTGTCCATGCCAAAGTTTCTTTAAGGAAGTGATATTTCACAAAACAAAACAACCTCTAGCTGTTCGGCGGCGCCAACGCAAAAAGAAATAAAAAATGGCGCTCATTTTCCTCTGAAAGCCAGAGTACGCACAGCGAGTCGACCCACACACAAGAGAAACATCCAATGGATTATTCACCCGTTGATTCAATAAAAGACATTGCCTGATTGGGACATGTAAATACTTTGCTGCCGTCTTTGGTGTTTATTCTCAGTCTGGCCGGAAACATCAGTGCAAAAGTGATCTTACGTTGGTGCAAGACTTTATTGCATTCCTTGAACTGATCGCGTTTCTCTCTTGTTGAGTTCGCAAAGTCCGGGAACAAAAAAATATTGTGATTCTTCCAAGAGAGCTTTCCTTTGCTCCTCGCCTGGAGCAACACGAGATCTTTATCGGATGATCTCAGAAATCTGGCCAGGATTGGTCGCGGCCTGTCTCCCTCGCCAGATCTCTGAGCCGGGACTCTGTGGGCCCGCTCGAGTTCTAATTTATGGCCTGTTATGTCGAGTAAACTCGGGAAAAGCTCGTCCAGAAATTTCACCATATCTCTGCCTTCTTCATGCTCAGGAACTCCAATAATCCGCAAATTATTCCTTCAGCTTTGATTTTCCAAATCTTCCAATCTTTCAAATATTTTTTCCAAGTCTCTCTTGGTCGCTGGTGGATTAGCGGATAATGCCCTTTCCGAAGACTCAAGATACTCGATTCGTTTCTCGGCATCCGCCACTCTTGTAACTAACTCAGAGAATTTTATTTCTATCGCGGTAATCGAACGTCGTATTACAGCGAGATCTTCCAAGTCAGCAACAACTTAAATTACCTCAAACAGCAAAAGTGTAACTGGGTGTACCGAATTTCACCAGATTATATCATGAAAATAATTAGAAAAATTAGCAAAGTGCACAGAGCTGTCTTTCACAGGTCTGCCCTTCGCATGGTGTCACGTGACCATTATTGTTAGTATTCTTATTATCTCCCTAAAGTGCACAATAATTCAAGATCTGAATGGAATTTTTTTTTTTCATTTGGCACATTGATGCTACAGGCCACAAGTAACTCCCACACCACAAATGGCCCACATGTGGCACTACAGGCCATGCCCAAAGTCTACGTGATTTTCTGCCCAATAAGTAAAAAATTTCTGAAAATTGGTATAGATGCCTTATTTCTCATTGGGAACAAAAAAGCCATAGGGACCCATAAAGTCCGCCATGATGGCTTTTCCAGTACATTGACCATTTGTCCAAAATTACACAAATCTTCTCCTCATGAACCATAGGTCAGATTGACTTGAACTGTGGTACATACAGTATCTCACAAAAGTGAGTACATCCCTCACATTTTTGTAAATATTTGATTATAGCTTTTAATGTGACAGCACTGAAGAAATGACACTTTGCTACAATATAAAGTAGTGAGTGTAGAGCTTGTATAACAATGTAAATTTGCTGTCCCCTCAAAAAAGCTCAACACACAGTCATTAATGTCTAAGCCGCTGGCAACAAAAGTGAGTACACCCCTAAGTGAAAATGTCCAAATTGGGCCCAAAGTGTCAATATTTTGTGTGGCCACCATTATTTTCCATCACTGCCTTAACCCTCTTGGGCATGGAGTTCACCAGAGCTTTACAGGTTGCCACTGGAGTCCTCTTCCGCTCCTCCACCTTCCGTTTGAGGATGCCCCACAGATGCTCAATAGGGTTTAGGTCTGGAGACATGCTTGGCCAGTCCATCACCTTCACCCTCAGCTTCTTTAGCAAGGCAGTGGTTGTCTTGGAGGTGTGTTTGGGGTCGTTATCATGCTGGAATACTGCCCTGCGGCCCAGTCTCCGAAGGGAGGGGATCATGCTCTGCTTCAGTATGTCACAGTACATGTTGGCATTCATGGTTCCCTCAATGAACTGTAGCTTCCCAGTGCCGGCAGCACTCATGCAGCCCCAGACCATGACACTCCCACCACCATGCTTGACTGTAGGCAAGACACACTTGTCTTTGTACTCCTCACCTGGTTGCCGCCACACACGCTTGACACCATCTGAACCAAATAAGTTTATCTTGGTCTCATCAGATCACAGGACATGGTTCCAGTAATCCATGTCCTTAGTCTGCTTGTCTTCAGCAAACTGTTTGCGGCTTTCTTATGCATCATCTTTAGAAGAGGCTTCCTTCTGGGATGACAGCCATGCAGACCAATTTGATGCAGTGTGCGGCGTATGGTCTGAGCACTGACAGGCTGACCCCCCACCCCTTCAACCTCTGCAGCAATGCTGGCAGCACTCATACGTCTATTTCCCAAACACAACCTCTGGATATGACACTGAGCATGTGCACTCAACTTCTTTGGTCGACCATGGCGAGGCCTGTTCTGGGTGGAACCTGTCCTGTTAAACCGCTGTATGGTCTTGGCCACCATGCTGCAGCTCAGTGTCAGGGTCTTGGCAATCTTCTTATAGCCTAGGCCATCTTTATGTAGAGCAACAATTCTTTTTTCAGATCCTCAGAAAGTTCCTTGCCATGAGGTGCCATGTTGAACTTCCAGTGACCAGTATGAGGGAGTGTGAGAGCGATGACACCAAATTTAACACACCTGCTCCCCATTCACACCTGAGACCTTGTAACACTAACAAGTCACATGACACCAGGCAGGGAAAGTGGCTAATTGGGCCCAATTTGGACATTTTCACATATGAATTGACAACTGTTGCACATATTTCTTGTGTCCATAATTCAATGGAACATTAGCCTATGGACTTGATCTCTGCCACACACAAAGAGGACACTACAGTATGTTACTATGTGTGATGGCAACCTCATATCTCCAAAAACAATGACATTAAAACTAATAATAATTTATTGTTAACGCTAAAATAATGCTTTACACATCTGCTAGTCATAAAACAGCTACTCCGATCCAATCACCAGTTCATATGAAGACTCTTGACCATGCTGACATATCTGAGAAATGGGTGAGTGTAAGATGAAAAATAGATTTATTGTGAATATCTGAAATATACATACTCTGCTAAATGCTAGTCCATTGGATGTTTCCCTTCCTCCACAGTCCACAAAAGCTACAAAATTCTCATCGACTCCTCAGGCCCTTTAAACGCGTAAGCTTGGGGCAACACGCATGCATCCATGGCTTTCTGGCAAGGGTAGGCTGACTGTCTATTAGGCAAACATTCTGTGGCTGATTTTGCCACAGCTAATGCGAACAGAAACAGGAAGCTTGGTCAATTTTGTTCTACTGTGGCACACTGAAACTAGAGACTAGAAGAAAATGTATTGCTCCTTTTTTCTTTTATTCATTATTACTATTACTCTTTTAGATGTTGTACAAATATTTATTTAATATAAATCCCCCTCTGCAATTCTGCTTTTAATTTTAGTGTTATTCTTTATGCTGCTGTAACAATTTCCCTCACAGGATCTATAAAGTACATCTATATGGCTTGCATACAAATGCAACAAATGCTTACATGGGCTTTTGAGTACTAAATTTGGTTCTGTTAATGTGTCTTATTTTTAACTTACAGATTGTGTTTCTTGTATTCTCCACTGAGTGCAACTGTCAAATCTAGCCCATTGGCAAGGCACGGTTGACAGCTACTTGTGAGAATGAGCTATGAAAATTAAAATCTGTGGTTACAGCGCCACTTAGCGGTCAATAACAGCAAATGTATGTTACCGCTGCAACTGCAGCGGGACTCGAGGTGCCAAAAACGTATTCTGGTTGAGTACCATCTGTACACAAAAACAATTTACACTATAGTGAAGGAACAAATAACACATTCTTTTGCACATTGTATAGTCTCTATATACATTTTACAACTCTGTATATATGCTTCCACATATCCTATTTCATTTATTCACATCATATTCCCTACAGTCTATTATATTTTATTATATCTACTGTATTTTATCATTTTACTACATTCTATTTTTATGGTGTGTATATCCTTAGTTGTTGTTGGTCTGTTTGTTATTGCACTGTGGGACAAGTAACTAAGAAAAAACATTTCACTACATTAAATGACATGTATGTAACATGTATGTGACAAATAAAGAACCTTGAAGTATCTGTGTGTGTGTGTCAGAGAGAGCGTGAGAGAGAGAGAGAGAGAGGTGTGCGTGATATGTGCATGTAACTCACAGAGACCAGGGCCAAGCCAAAATTGGTAGACTGGTGTTTCATCTGAACCTCAATCTTATGCAGTAACGCCTCAATCCGCTCCTCTTCAAACCCAGCCCTGCAACCATTCACAACCAGACACTCAGGACTAAAACATATTAGTATTTACATTAACAGACCAAGAGTCATAAAACCTGCAACCAAACAAATGTGCACACTTGCATAAAGCTGCTGTAAGTTACTATTCAAGAAAGTTTACATCCTAGCATGTGCCTGGGTAGTCAATACCCAATGCTAGTACATAAACTTAAGATTACACTATAAATAAACAGATTGTAAGCACTAGATTTATTAAGCAGGTAATAGACGTATTGAAGGTACCCCTTGCATCCACAAATAAAGGACTCCCTTTCATTACTGTACTTTTACAGTTACCCGAAGGACATAACACCAAATATGTCACATCGATAAAAACTCAAAAGTACCTATGGGCCTTCATTGCACCCTCATTGAAGCTGACTGCTACATAATGTGGCTACAAAGAGAAGGCTCACACATCTGGGCTGACACTATTCTCTGATTCTCCAATCAACTAAAAAATTTGGCTCACATTATTGTGAGACCAAAACTGCATCACTGCTTGCAGCAATTTAGAATTAAAATACTAATTTGGCTCCCCAGTTTCGCAACAAAGTTTTTCACCCTAAGAGATCACAAGTTCAAATCCAAGCAGTGACACAGTCATCAGTGGCCAGAAGCAAATAAAGCAATATTGGCTGTGCTCTCTGGGTGAAAGGGATGGCATTACTCTATCCCCTGTCAATCAGAGCGACACTTGTCAATTGTGAGCATCTGTAAGCTCATCAATATTACTGCATTTAGTTGGTTGATCTCAGGAAGGAGTTATTTCACTGAACCCATCTTAAAAGATGGTTGGTGTAGAGATGGAAACCTTTTTGTTTAGCTGCAAAAAAATAGATATATTCAAAACACTTTTACTCAGTACTTACTCTATGATCTCATCGATGGTTTGGCTAATGACCTGTTTGATATTCTCCATGTCCTCTTCTGCTATGCCCTGCAAGCCGATGCTAAATGAGGCCTCCCTGGTACTGCCATCATACCTGTGTAATACGTTTACAACAGATGCACACCAGTATACCTGTTCATGAAACTTTGAAAATTCAAGTTGACATTACACTAGACTCTATGTTATATATTATCAGAAATTATCAGAAATGGGTATTGACTTGTATGTTTACCCAACTACAGAAGAGAAGTCAGTACCAATCTTTCGTTCAATCAGTGTTTTGTAAAATGGAGAATTCGGGCCAGAGATCATCAGGGAAGAGAGAAAACTCAGAGTGAAAGCCTCAAACGTGTCTGTGATGCTGTAGAGAACACAGACAAACACGCACACACATACATACACGTACACAGAGTAATTAGTAATATGTAAACATTTTTTACTTTTTCAATTAAAGTGATATTCCCCCTCCAAAAAAGTTAGTCGAGTTGCTTTTAACACACAACTAACAAGTTTTTCCTCTTTTTTCTTAAGTACAAGAGGAAATATTATTTTTCTCAGTAAGTTTAACTAATTGTGTGCATGCATGTGTGTGTGTGTACACTTACTCCCCCAGCAGGTAGCTGACACACAGTGTGTTCTGTTTAGCTGCATCTGGAGCCAATGCATCAGGACTGCAGGTCACGTGAGCTTCCCTCTAAACAAAATCATGTACTTCATGTGTCAGTGTGATACTGATTTCTTGCACAGTTAAGTATTTCTGTAGGTAAGTGTGGCACGTGTGTGTGTGTCTGAGAGTATGACTAACTGGCACATCCCATCGGCTCTGTGCTGGTACAGCAGTGTTTGTTTCTGTTCTCTGAAACTTGCACAGAGCCTCCTCCTGTATCTGCTTCAGATGCTGCTCCAATGGCATATCACCATAGGTAAAAAACCTGTTAAACAAATACAGAATATGGGAGTACATGCAACAGTAGAATATACAGTCCCCTCTGAAAGTATTGGTATGACGAAGCCATTTGAGTTGGCTAATCAGAAACATTTCACTTTCCCCAGATGAAGTCCTTTGCTGTGTTGGCAGTATGTTTTGGGTCACTGTCTTGTTGAATAATGATGTTCCTCCCAATAGGGCGGCTGTGGCTCAGGTTGTAGAGCTGTCCACTAATCGTGGTTAGTGGTTTGTCCACTAATCGTAGGGTTGGCCAAAGTGTCGTTGGGCAAGACACTAAACCTTAAGTTGCTAGCAACAGTGCTAGCAACAGTGTGTGTGTGTTCGTGTAATATATATATATATTATATATATATATATATATATATATATATATATATATATATATATATATATATATGTGTGTGTGTGTGTGTGTGTGTGTGTATGTGTGTGTGTGTGAGAGAGAATGGGTGAATGAGGAACTGTGTAAAGCGCTTTGTAGAGGCGCTAAGGCTCCATATAAATGCAGACCACTTACCAATTAGATAGGATGCATTTCTTTGTAAACTGGCAGATAGTATTGTTCTGTAAACTTCTAAATTCATTCTGCTGCTACCATCATGAGTTACATCAATACATCAATAAAAAAAGCTGCTGAGATATTTATCTATCTATATGAGACCAGCCAAAACATTAAACTGACCTGACAAAGGGTGGGATATATTAGGCAGGAAGTGAACAATGGAAGTTGACTTGTTGGAAGCAGGAGAAATGGGAAAGCATAAGGATCTGAATGACTTTGAAAAGGGCCAAATTTTGATGGCTAGAAGACTGGGTCAGAGCATCTCCAAAACGGCAGGTCTTATGGGGTTTTCCTGGTATGCAGTGGTTAGTACATAAACAAAGCAATCCAAGAAAGGACGAGTGAACCAGTGGCAGGGTCATGGGCGCCCAAGGCTCATTTATGCACGTGGGGTGCAAAGGCTAGCTCATCTGGTCCAATCCCACAAACGATTGATGAAGATCCCACAAATTGCTGAAAAAGTTAATACTGGTTATACTGGCAATACTGGTTAATACAGCTTGCTGCATAGCCACAGACTGGTCAGAGTGCCATTGTTGACCCCTCTAAACCACCAAAAGCACCCACAATGGGCATTTAAGCATCAGAGCAATGAAAGAAGGTGGCCTGGTCTGATGAATCATGTTTTCTTTTGCATCATGTGGACAGCTAGGTGCATGTGAATCACTTACCTGAGGAAAAGATGGCACAGGGATGCCATATGGGAAGACGGGCAAGCCGGTGGAGGCAGTGTAATGCTCTGGGCAATGTTCTACTGGGAAACCTTGGGTCCTGGCATTCAAGCGGATGTTACTTTGACATGTACCACCTACCTAAACACTGTTGCAGACCAAGTATACCCCTTCATAGCAATGGTATTCCCTAATGGCAGTGGATTCTTTCAGCAGGATAATGTGCCCTGCCAAACTGCAAAAATTGCTTAGTAATGGTTTGAGGAACACGACAAAGAGTTCAAGGTGTTGACTTGGCCTCCAAATCTCAATCTGATCGAGCATCTGTGGGATGTTCTGCAAACATCAATGGACCCATGGAGGACCCTACCTTGCAACTTACATGACTTAAAGGATCTGCTGCCAAGGATCTTGCTGCTAATGGGTGGATTCAACTAAAAGGTGCTATGTTCTAAATTGTTTAACACATGTAGATGTAAATATGAGGACCTGAAAGCTGAAATTCTGATCTATTCTATCATATACATCTTTTGATCTCAAACCCAAATGTCTTTGGTGTATAGCACAAATGAATTTCCCTTGACATTCCAATAGTTTCAGCGGAGACCGTCCATATATACAGTGATGTTTGAAAGTTTGTGAACCCTTTAGAATTTTCTATACTTCTGCATAAATATGATCTAAATATGACAAAATAAACATACATTTTCACACAAGTCCTAAAAGTAGACAAAAAGAACCCAATTAAACAAATAAGACACAAATATTATACTTGGTCATTTATTTATTGAGGAAAATGATCCAATATTACATGTGAGAGTGGCTAAAGTATGTGAACCTTTAGGATTAGCAGTTAATTTGGTGAGATTAAGGTGACAGAGTCAGGTGTTTTCAGTAGAATGACAATCATGTGTGAGTGAGCTCCCTATTTTATTTAAAGAACAGATATCTATCAAAGTCTGATCTTCACAACACATGTTTGTGGAAATGGATCACAGCATGAACAAAGGAGATTTCTGTCTTTAATTTATTTATTCATTCATTTTCATATGGTTCATTTACATGTGATTCATTTACATGTGATTCATTTACATATGATTCATTTACAGGTGATTAATTTTCATGTGATTTATATTCAAGTGATACATTTACATGTGATTCATTTACTAATTTGCTTCTCTTTAAATCCAGTTTTAGACTGTGATATTACAAAGGTCTTTCCAGATTATTACTTGCTACACTGTATGAGAGAACGCCAGTAAAATTGCCTGAATTCTGTAATATAATTTGTTCACCATGTTAGGTTTAAATCCTCTAAAAACAGATTCGCAATTAAATAACATTACATCCTTCAAAGCATTGGCATGTTCTGCTTACTCTCACAATCCTCCAAACACCCACACACCCAAAGTCTCCATAAACAAATGAGACAGCAGTGTATCCTACAAAAACCGAACGTTGTCCACAATGTGAAAACAACTCGGAGAGTAAGCTGGACTAACCAACAAAATTACCAAGCCTGATAAACAGTCTGCACACAATAATAATGTCCTTAACTTTTAAAGACTTGTAACAAATAATATAACAGTGTAGCACGTAAAGCCGAGGAGATAACACTAATAAAATTAAATAAACAGAAACTCTAACCCGGTCAGAGCATCAAAACAGAGAAGCACATTAATACAGAAGTAAATTTTAAGAGGAGTAAGTCCACAAAATCTAGGTGGAGTAATGCAACGACAATATCTTCAATAAAAATCTGAATACTGTAGAGCTGGAAGGCCGAGTGCAAAAAATAAAAATAATAGAACAGCGAAAAAGACTCTGCTGTGTAGATGATGCAGTTCAACCCGATATCAAGTTTAACATAGTCTCCTGCTTCCTCCGCTGAAATAAAGTCCTTCTGAACACTGTTATATGTAATGCGAAGCTGAGCTGGGTGAAGTATTCCATAGCGAGCGCCCTCAATACCACGAAGTTGACGCCAAACCTCGTTAAATGCAGCTCGGGCCCGGGCTGTCTTGGCTGTGTAGTCAGGGAAAACGGAGATGGTCAAATCCCTCACTTTAATACTCTGGATCTCTCTCGCACGGCGTTAAATGTCAACACCGTCACTGTGATAGTGGAATCTGCACACAATAGCTCGTGGTCGTTCACCAGGCTTGGGCTTCGGCTGAAGGGTCCGGTGGGACCGGTCCAAAACCGGCTCCTTCTCCAGACCAAACGCTTCTTTTAACAAGGCCGCTACAGCAGTAGTTGTACATGTGTCAGGGCCCTCTGGAACTCCCACTATCCTAATGTTTTTGCGCCGTGATATCGACTCCAAATCCTCACATTTATTCTCTAATTGAGTCACGGTCGTGGTGAGAGACTCGATAGTAGTCTTCATATGAACTATGTCATTGGTGCAACCGGAGAGAGCGTGCTCCATTTCCCAACAGTACCTTTCAGTGTTGATATGGTAGCCTCGGTAGCAACTTTATCACTAGCCAGCTGTGTCTTCACGGCCTGCAGGTCAAGCTGGATAGTAGACAGCGCACCCCCGAGAGTCTCCTGGAGCTTCTGGAGCTCCTTTTTAAAAATATCGGTGATGTCCTTCCTCAGTAAAGCCAGCAACTCAAGCCTGAGTGCGGCGAAGTCAGGGTCACCGCTCGGCGACGCAGATACAGGGGGAGAAGGGGACTCGCTCACAGCGCGCACACTTGGCCTCAGTCGTGTCTGAATGCTACCACGGGTTTTCGTGTTCTTTCCAGACATTTTAACGTACCACAAAGTTAAAATTGCAAACAAGGAAACAGAATAGAATAAGTGAAAATGTATTATATGACCGAAAAGCGCAAATTAATTACAATTTTAATCGAAATCAGCAGGAGCCTCCAACTTCGCGTCCTACTCCACCGAATTCCGAATTCCCACAAAGGAGATTTCTGAGGACCTCAGAAAAACAGTTGTTGATACACACCTGGCTGGAAATACAAGACCATTGTTACCCTCCCCAGGAGTGGTCGACCAACAAAGATCACTCCAAGAGCAAGTTGTGGAATAGTCTGTGAGGTCACAAAGGAACCCAGGGTAATTTCTAAGCAACTAAAGGACTCTTGCACATTGGCTTATGTTAATGTTCATGAGTCCACCATCATGAGAACACAGAACAATGGTGTGCATGGCAGGGTTGCAAGGAGAAAGCCACTGCTCTCCAAAAAGAACATTGCTGACCATCTGCAGTTATATCATGTGCACAAGGCAGAAGGCTATTGCAAAAAATGTTTTATAGCTGGATAAGTCCAAAATAGAACTTTTCGTTTAAATGAGAAGCATTATGTTTGGAGAAAGGAAAATGCTGCATTCCAGCATAAGAACCTTATCCCAACTGTGAAACATTGTGGTGGAAGTATCATGATTAGGGCTGCAGCAACTAATTGATAAAATCGACAATAATTGATGATTAAAATAATCGACAACAAATTTCATTATCGATTAGTTGGGTATGTGACGTCACTTCACAATGGTGAAAAACACATTTCTATGAATAAAACACGTGAAAAACAGGGGAGGTCACAGACTGAGCTGCTGTGGGAAAGGTGCATGATCCAGGCTGTTCAAAACATGAAAATGTTTCATATTAAGCACTTCAAATAAACTCGTAAGTGTAGTAATGTGGCTTGTCATTTCAGATGCTACAACAGATGCGTGTGCTGTTTAACGTGTTTCAGACATGTTTTCTTCAGCGCAGAAATGACATTTTTACGTTTATATCCTTATCTGTAAACGCTAGAAATTCATGCCAGTATTTCCATTTTGCATATGGTGCTGACAGCAAGTCAGTCTCCATTAAACTTCACTGAATGAGTCCACGCATGTGCGTCAAATAGCGCGCAACAGAAAGGAAGCGCAATAATTCTGAATAATTTTGATCAAATCTGTTTGATGCTATATTTAGAAACAAAAGTAATTCTGTTTTTTATGAGAGCTGTAACTGTAATGGGGTTATAACGTAATTGAATATAAAGTGTGATACATTTAAAGAATAATGTAACTTTACAGTGTATGCGTATCGTCACATGTATGTACTTTATTAGTGAATGTGTGTGTTACTGCACAACGTTCAACCTCTTAGCAGTTAACACTTACAGTTGCAATCAAAATGATTCAACCCCCACTGACAATCAGGTTTATTGATAATATTTACAGACTTCCAGCTGTTTGCAATGAACAAGGCAAACAAAAGCAATTGAAACAATTAATGCTTCAAGTGGTTTCCCCAAATTCAACTGAAAATGCAACTGATTTCGACAGTCTCAAAATTATTCAACCCCTTCATGGCAAGCCTCTTTAGTACTTAGTAGAGCACAATTTTGCTGTTATGACCTGCTGCAAATGAGATGCATAGCTTCTGGCAGAGTTCCTGAGGAATCTTAGCCCATTCCTCAAGAGCAATGGCCTTGCATGCTGCAAGTGCCTTCAGAGATTTTCTATGGGGTTCAAGTCAGGTGACTATGATGGCCCTGTAGAATCTTCCAGGACTACTTCTGCAACCAAGCCTTGGTGGAATTTGAGGTATGCTTGGGATCATTGTTCTGCTGGAAGGTCCAATGATGCCCAAGCTTCAGCTTTCTCACAGACAGCATGACTTTTTCTCCTAGGATTCCCTGATACTTCAATGAATCCATCTTGCCTTCCACACACTGAGGGTTTCCAGTGCCAGAGGAGGCAAAGCAGCCCCAGAGCATCACCGAGCCACCACCATCCTTGAATGTGGACAGAGTGTTCTTCCTCCAGACATACCACTGATCCATAGTGCTGAAAAGTTCCAGTTTTGTTTCATTGCTCCACAGAACAGAATTCCAAAAACTTCTGTGGCTTATTTATATGATTTTGAGCCAACTTTTCTTGTGCTTTTGGGTGAGTAGTGGTGTACATCTTGGATTTCTGTCATGGAAACCTTTAAAAACCTGCATTTTAGTATGCGCCATACTGTGATCACTGAAATCTCAGTGCGAGATACCACCAAGTCTTGCTGCAGGTCTTTTGCAGTCACTCGAGAGTTTTTCCACAACCTGCCTTCTCAGAAATCTGGTTGCAGCACTTGATAGCTTCCTTTTTCTGCTCCATCCAGGTATTTCATATATTTTCTGCCCCTAGCAAGTTCAGGTATTTCATGTGCTCCAGCTAAAGCACACCTGGTGTAACTAATGAAGCCCTTGATTAGTTGCATCAGGTGTGCTTGAGGGAACACCTGTTTTGCATATTTGTGCTGTTGTGAGGGATTCTATTCAGGGGGTTGAATAATTTTGAGACTGGAGAAATCATAAGTTGCATTTTCAGTTGAATTTAGGGAAACCACTTCAAGCATTCATTATGTTGAACTACTTTTGTTTGATTTGTTAATTGCAAACTGCTGAAAGTCTGTACATTTTGACAATAAACCTGATTTGCAATGGGGGTTGAATAATTTTGATTGCAACTGTAGTTTGTGCTTTTGTTTTTCTTTTTTAGCATTATTAATAGTGATTTAATTTCTGCTTTAAAGATTGTGGACAATCAATTGTTTCCCCCCCCCCAAAATATAATGTTAATATATTTTTTAAAATCCTTTGCATAATGTATAGCATAGTCCACATCGATACATTTAATATCTTTTTCATAGCCTTCAATTTGCACAATGTTTGAAGGACAACATTGGGCAGAATGTGAAATAACGTCCCCAGATTAATCAATTATCAAATTAATTGTTAGTTGCAGTTAAGGCTTTTTTGCTGTATATAGGCCAGGATGGCCTGCCAACATGGATGGAAAAATGAATTCTGAATGATACCAGTGAATTCTAAAGGAAAATGTCAGGTCATATGTCCATGAGCTGAATCTCAAGAGATAGTGGGTCATGTAGCATGACAATGACCCTAAGCACACAAGTCGTTCTACCAAGGAATGGTTAAAGAAGAATTAAGTTAAACAGGACCTATACACTTTTACATGGTGTTTGAACATAAATGTGTCAGCAGTGTGTGTACACAACCACCCTACAATGGTAAAAATCCACCCACTCTTTTTTTATATTCCACATAAAGTCATAAACAGTGTCTCAAAATGAATCATTTTAGTTTTCTCTCCAATGTGACATCATATTGGAACAGGCCCCGCCCACGACTGGTGGCAGACCCTGCCATATTAGCATAGACCCTCCCCCGAGTGAGCTGCACAAAGTCTCCATGTTTTCCGCGCTGGAGCGGCTACATTGATAAAAATAATGTCTTCATGTACTCCCGGCATCAGAGCCAATGAAAATGCAGTGGAGAAGTTTTATATTTGAAGGAAATGTGCCCCCAAGAATAGCTAAGTCTGCAAGTCAAAAATAGCTAAGCCAAGTCAAAGTCTTGATCTTAATCCAATCGAAATGATGTGGAAGGACCTAAAGCAAGCAGTTATTCTGAGGAAACTGACCAATATCCCAGAGTTGAAGCTGTTCTGTGTTGATGAATGGGCTAAATCTTCACAAGGGGGTCACACACTAGATATTGAAAGCAAACATTCTCATACTTTTGCCACTGAAAAGATATGTAATATTGGATCATTTTCCTCAACAAATAAATGACCAAGTGACAAGCATTCATTGAGGCATTAAAAAAAAAATCCACTGATGGAATAACCTGGTCATTCAGTACATTCAGGAACTGAATGACTTAATTTTATTGTCGCATAATCTTGCCGATTATAGACCTGACCAACTAAAGCAACCCCAGATCATATCACTGCCTCCAGAGGCTTGTACAGTAGGCACTGTGTATGATCGCTTTGGAATAGGGTAAATCTGGACTCATTAGATCACATGACTTTTTTCCATTGGTCCACATTCTAATCTTTATGCGCCCTAGCAAACTGAAGTTGTTTTCTGATGAGCACTGATTAGGTCACAGCTGTTTAGTCCCAATCCTCCCAAAGTTTTCGTCGCATTGTGCATGTGGAAATGTGCTTACTTTCATTATTAAACATAACCATGAGTTCTACTGCTGATTTTTCACTATGTATAATAATACATACACACACACACCAAAAAAGTATATATATTGCACAGAAAAATATTTTGTAGTGTATTTCATATAAAGTTAATGTTAATATGTTAAAGTTTATATTATATATTACCAGTTTGATGTAGTAGGGAAATGATTTTGTTTGTGGTGAGTGTGAGCCTAAAAGGAGGTTTTTTAGAATTCAGTCAATGCTAATATGAATTAATAACCTTCAATAAGTTTAAGAAATCTTGGTTTAAACTTCAGAATTTAGCTAATGTGTTAATGTTAATTTGAGTAATGTGTTTATGAGACCAGTTACTGTGAAACAACTTCTTGAAATAAAGAAGTGAATAAAGAAGTGAATAAAGAGAATTAAGTTTTTATTTGCATTTCCTTCAGAATTGTGGAATTAGTCATTAATTATTTAAAAGAAGGCATAAAAGGCAGAGCTGGTACTCATTACCGATACCTCTGCCTTTTATGCCTTCTTTTAAATTAATAATTAGTTCCACAATTTTGCACTGGAGGCACGGCATCTTCAGTGCTTGGGCCCTAAAAAACATCGTTCCACATCCTCACAGATCATACACAATACTTAACTGAGAATTAATTTCTTTCCTTCCTTAAGCGATTGCAAAAATGCTCTCCATTTGTCTCATCTGACCATACTGATCATAGAACCCAGTTGCAGTAACAGTTTCAGTAGTGTCCAGACTCTATTCGTTTATGTTTGTGGTTAGGTGAAAGAAAAGGCTGCCTTCTGTCACACCTTCCAAGTAGTTTGATGGCATAGAGGTGTCATCTAATTATAATTTGGAGATTTTGTGACCCCAAAACCATGCCATCTTTTGTGGTCATTGGAGAAATCTTTGCCTCTAAACATCCATCCTCCTCACTGTATGTGGGGCAAAATACACTTGCGTCCTTTTCCAGGAAGGTTCATTACAGCTCTTAGGTTCTTACTTGATTTATGAAGAACAGCACACGTTTCTTAATTCTTTTGTGTATTCTATAATCTTTCCCACGTTGATAACTAGGGGAATCTGGCCTCCGGGTCACCTCATTTATATCTCATAACTCATGGATAACCTCTTAAGATCTGGTTTAACTTAAAGTAAAATATAAATGCTTGTCACATTTTGTTCACAATTCTTTGTGAGATGATGTGTTAAATACATATTTTAATTAAAAGTTAAATTTGTGTTTAGGTAAATTCTATAATGTGTGTCATGGACAGTCTTAATAAGCATTTCACTGCACATTGTACTGTGTATGGTTGTGTGTGTGACAAATAAGATCTGAATTTGATTAGATTTCACTCATACTATTGACTGGTTGTTTTGTTTATATTGATGTATTGCTGGGATTGTGGTGTGCACATGTGTAGACCTGAGGTTGAATGCCTGTATGTATGAACCTGCACCTCACATATCTTTGGATGTTAGAGAATGTGTGTGTGCGCACCTTGCATTGCTGGGATGGTAGTGTGTAGCATGAAAGTATTTCAGTTGTTCCCATGTGAGGTCGGGTATGGCGAGAGGTTCTCCTCCTGACACCACCGAGTATGTGTGATCAGGTAACAGCTTGTTCTGCAAGTGCTGCGCGAAGACTCGTTCATTATCCGACTACATACACACACACACAGAGAGAGACAGACACACATACACGATACATTTTAGAAGTGTTAACTACAGATTGTATAAAACCACGCATCATGGAGCATGTTGAACTGATTTAACTGATTGAATATTTTTTTTTTTTCTCAGCACATCTGCACTGGTACTGCAGTGTCTTTTTCTGATTTCTACAACTTGCACATCACCTCCTCTTGTACTTTAGTGTGCAGCAACCCCAACACAGAATACATGGAGGAGATAAAAGTAAAGTTGTATTGTTCTTTTTCTTTTGGTTTGCTGCACAAATATTTGCAACTGGAGTGCATCAGTTATACATTCTCAGCCACAGAACAGACATTTCTAACTAGTGTGAATCCAAATTATTACATAATAGACTTGCATCGAGTTTGTTATACTGGATGAGTTTACAGATGTATAAATGGTAAAGGTCTTCAAAATCATGTCCTGAATGTCTTAAATTTCAGAATCTAAATTTCTGAGGAATCCATTAGCGCATTAATGATTTACAGGTGTTGAGGTTCTACAGAAACAATCTGTCTTCCAATTTATAGAGAAATGCATCGACCTAATTGGGAATGACTGTCAAGACAATGACATAAAAAGCACTGCCAAAACAACAAAGGACTTGATCAGGGAGAAAAGCAGAAGGTTTTAGACTGGTAATCACCAGACCTTAACCGGAAACCGAAGTGAGAAACCTATGGGATGAAATTAATCTCAATTATTAATAAACTCATGCACAATTATCCATGAACATGGTATATTGCAAATGCATCTTACTATACACAAACAAATGCCTTACAATTTGTCTGAGAAGTTCAGAATTAAATGAATGTGCAGCGATTTGTACACAGAGACAGATGTATTTGTGAATACAAATGATCTATTTTGTATTAATGCATCATAATTTGTAAATGGTCTGCACTTATATAGCACTTTAACCTCAGTGGTTCCAAAGCGCTTTACACTGGTTCTCATTCACCCATTCACACACACACACACACACACACACACACACACACCCCAATAGTAGCAGAGCTACCATGCAAGGTGCTAACTTGCCATCGGGATCAACTTGGAGTTCAGTGTTGGCATGTGGCGTCATGTGGGCCAGGAGTGCTGGCAGAGAAGAAATGAGGGATTGTCCCTTCAAAACCCTCTCCTTGGACCTGGGTTCCGATCTGGTCCATTCCCTTTTTCTTTCCAATCTCATGCTTTTTCTCTCTCTCCAGATGGTCGTTCTGGGGGCTGCAGGTGCAGGTTTAAGGCCCAAGCAGGCATATTGGTGCTGCATGGAGCCTGGGCATTTCCAGGATCAGTGTTTTGTTATTAGAGTTGGAAGAATGGTGGATTAGAGCTGTAACCAACCCTCAATCAACCAATTCTCACCCATCTGCTGATACTGGGGATGAATTGGCCAGATTTTCAGATATTAGTAAAGGGAATGTTTGTGGATGGGTCCTGCAATAGCAAAGTATGATGTGGGATATACACAGCACTGGCTAGGGAGGCAGTGCCAAGACCATCAACATCTGCTGTGCAGCAAGGTCTACCCACCTCCCCTGCAGGGATTTCGCCTGGGGACAGTGGCAAGACTTAAGGTACGCCTTCAAAAATGGAATGTAATTTATAGTCAGCCCGTTGAGCCAAATGCTGCACTGTCCTACCCCTAATTTTCTATTATTAAGGACAGATTATATTGAGGGACACAGGACACTCAAAGGAAGGAAAAGACAACCCAATAGTTGGTCTGAAAGAGCTGCAGGGAAATGCTTTTCCATATGGCTCATCATAATCCCATGGCTGAGCATTCAGGTAGGATAAAACACTAAACATCTCATGGCCTGTTTCAGTTGGCCGGGCATTCATGCCCGTGTCTGTAGGTGGTGTGCAGCATCTTCTGATTTCTCATTTTTTCCCCCTGAACAACTATTAATTTTCACTTTAATTTATAGCTTGCAATTTCACAATAAAGGTTGACAAGGTTCTGACATGATTTATCTTGGCTTACTTTTTGACATTTTAAAACTGCCATTACAGTGCAATCATTCGCAATCATTTCACTCGCATTTGCGACTGAAAAGTACTTTGTGCGGCTGAGAATAAATATTTAGGAGCACCGGTGCGAGTGACCTGTTCGGAGTTGTATAATACAATCAGAATAAAAACTACAGGAAGTCCAAAATGCATCTACACCGCGCAACAGTTACTTTCACAATGCTTTTCATCACATCAGTCAACCGAACAAGTGTGTAAATACTGCAAAGAAGCCATTATGATGAATAGTAAAACTGAACATCATCTGCTTCTCTCAACTTCCTGATCTCACAAACCGCAATCTTTTATCGATCCCACAGAATGACCTGAACCTGCACCTGCTCATGTAGACACAGCGATAATTAATAATGTTAACACTACAAGGTGGGTTTAATTCAAACTTATTTATTAAATAATTCCTCACCAATCATAATCAAGATTAGCAACTGTTCAGTCTGTAAACATACAGTACACTGCCGCTCTCCTTCACCAACTCTAATAGCGCATTCACTTTATTTAAACTCACGGTTGCCAGATATCACCAGAAACGTCAACTCCAGTTTCCATGTTTTGATTTAATTCCCCAAAAAAACAATATTATCTGCAGACACGGCAACACTGTACTGGGGGAACCGATCTAACAGGAACAACTGATAAACAAACAAAATAAACTAATAAAATGTAAAGACAGAAAATGTGCTTAGTTATAAATAAATCATTTAATATAAAAAATAGATATCATAATAACTTCATAAAATACAAATAAAATGATAAATGAAATAATGTTTAATTACTATGGGTTGCATTTAATATCAATTTGACATTAAGCTTAGTTGGCTATTTTCTTAGAAGGCTATTAACCTTTTTCCAAGTATGGACCATTTTTGTGTTAGTCTACTTTTAATTAGGACTCTTTATTGTTTAAGATACTTAAAATAAATATTTTATGCTTGTTTATTTATCAATTAACCAACAGTATTTCTCATCGCTATTATTTTAATTCAATTAACAGTGACCATGAGCAGAGAGCTTAAATTTAACTTTTTATGATAGACCTCCTGATTAAAGCTTAAACAAATAAAGATTGGTATCTGGATCAGTTTCGGTCGTAAATCATGGCTCACACCATGTTCCTAAATTCTGTCATAATTGACAAGCTCAAGTTTTTTCATGCCTACTTGCGTGTTATATTGTGGCACATTAACATTACCATCTCCAAAAAAAAAAAACCTCAACTACAACCGTGCTCCAAAATTTTTGACTGTGCTCCTAAATTTTTGTAATTAGGAGCACAAGTGCTCCTAAAAGAAATCGTTAACATAGAGCCCTGCATTATAAAAGGGGCGTGTAGACTTACAGTTACACTGTAGACTTACACTTTTACAGTATTCCAGAGAATACTGTAAAAGTGGTGTGCTTTTATGTCCATTCAATCCCATTTCCTTTCTATTTTTCCTTCTCCCCATTTTCCTTTTTTCTTCCTTGTTCTCTATTTTCTATTTTTTTCCCACAATATTCCCCCTTTAAAAAAGTAGGTTGTATGGATAGACAGATAGATTAAGAAGACTAAGAAAATAAATAGGTAGATAGATATCTAGATAGATATTTGTATAAAGTCTGAGAGGTAGGTATTTGTAGTGGTACATACCTTTCAGTAGGTGTGAGTAGAGAATGTTTCTTTCCCCCCTTTTTATTTTTCCCTTTCCTTCCTCTATTCCCCCCCTTTCCCTTTTTTCCACTTGAGGTCAAATGATGGATATGAGATGAGAGTTTAGGATTTCAGCTTTTATTTCCTGGTATTTACATCTAGATGTGTTAAACAACAAAGCCTTTTGTATCAGACCACCCAATTTTTTGGTTTTCAAAAGTATAGGAACAAATAATTAGTGAAGTAAATAACACAATATTTGGTTGCATATCATTTGCTTGCAATAACTGCATCAAGCAAATGACTCAATGACATTGGTTTCTTCTTTTGTGATGCTTTTCCAGGCTTTTACTGCAGTCTCTTTCAGTTGTTGGTTTCGGGGGGATTTCTCCCTTCAGTCTCCTCTTCAGGAGGTGAATTTTTTTTTTTGCTGTCTTGCTGCATTATAAAGTTCCTCCCAAGTAATTTGGCCACATCTCTCTGTAAATTGGCAGACAAAATGTTCCTGTAAACTTCTGAATTCATTCTGCTGCTACCATAATGAGTCATCAAGAAAGATTAGTGAGCCTGATCCAGAAGCAGTCTTGCAAGCCCAAGCCATGACACTACCACCATCATGTTTCACAGATGAGCTTGTATGTTTTGGATCATGACCAGATCTTTAATTTCACCAGACTTTGGCCTTTCCAACATTTTGATAGAGGTTAATTTTGGGTCCAGAACTTTTGTTGCCCATCTCTGTATTTCTTTGGCAAATTCCACTGGCTTTCCGTTTTTTACTGGTGATGAGTGGTTTGCATCTTGTGGTATAGCTTCTATATTTCTGCTCTTGAAGTCCTCTTCAAATGGTGGGCTGTGATTTCTGTCATTAGCTGCTGTTGTTTTCCTTAGCCGACCCATTCGGTGTCTGTTGCTCAGTACACCAGTGGGGTTCTTTCTTTTTCAGGACATTTCAAATTGTTATGTTCTCCATTTCCGGTATTTCTGCAGTGCCTCGGACTGATTTTACCTCTTTTCTCAGCTTCAAAATGGCTTGCTTTTCTCCCATAGAAAGCTCTCTGATCTCCATGTTGGCTTTTCCGTTTTAATAACAAATGCAGTCTTCACATGTTGAAACTGAAGACTAAAACAAGAGTGTAATTATATATATATATATATATATATATATATATATATATATATATATATATATATATATATATATATTCAGAGCTATTTATTGTTTAACCCTTTTTAAGCAGTACAGTGGCACTCCATTCCGCCAGCAAAATGGAAACTGACAGACATTTTCAATCAGTATAAACAAACTAATTTATAGACAAAAGTCTGTTATAGAATTAGTCAGGACACTGTTGGCTTTCAGTGTGTGCAGTGTTGTGACCGTGTGCTTAGCTGCTGCTGAGCAGGGGGATGGGAAAAGGGTGGTATTTGAACCCCCTGCTGGCCAAACAATTCACACCTCTCCACAATAACACTGTTACAGAGATAAAACAGATAGCGCAACTAAAGCTTTTCTGATCGCAAAACACAGTACACAACTGCCACAATAAAAGTATAACATTTAAACCCAAGATCAGACTTTTATAAACGTTTATGTCCTTACAATACGTACATAGGCAAAAATCCAGCTTGATCCCGGTTTTATAAATCATGCATATTTCCATCAGTATATAGTCCATCTGCTTAATTGAAGAAAACAAATGCAAAGTTCTACATTTAGTCACAAATGTCATCTTTGAAATGCATTAAGTGTTTTGGTATCCCATCCCTCTGAATTTAGTAATTAGCCACACACTGTAGTGACGCACATTCGAAAATAGGCGAAACTTGGCTGTGTGTAACAAACCATGTCCTAATTTTTAATAGGGTCTTAATTGATTGACAATGGATGGACCAATTGTACAAACAATTTGTTAGCTTTCAAACAAGACCTCACTTGCCAAGATTGACCAATCACAGACAGAACTACCCCCACACGCAATTTCCCCCTCCCCCACTTTTACGCACGCACCTATTGGTCTGGAACGGTCAATACGCTGTCGGTCAATGGGTACAGGCCAATCAACTTGTAGCGCCACACAGGTTTTTTTGTGCACGCAACAGTCATGGCCATTCAGGCCTGGCAGTCCTCCCCCAAAAGCTTTGAGCATAAGTTTTGGCAGTTGTAAGTTTTGCAGTGTTCACTTTTTCTGATCGCTAGATTTCTCTTGGTTTTCACTAAGTGCATGATTTAGTAGCATCTTATAGCAATGACATGTTCCCAAAAAAGCCTGAATGCGTCAGCGCTTTTGGAAGAAGTATTTTGGAGTGACTCTGGAATTGGAGGGTTTTCTTTGGAGATAGACAGCGTGGATTGAGCTTAGGAACATTTCTGCATGGAGTGGACATGGTCCTTGAAATGTACGCAAATTATGTTACTTTGTATTTTTCATTTTTGATTGTAGTGTGGAAATGTCTTTTTTGCAGATAGTCTATGAACTCATTTTTGCATGTAACATGGAAATATACATGTTTGCAATTTGGAGGTAGTATGTACATTCATTTTCACATGTAGCATGGCAGTGCATTTTTTGCACATGCAGCATGGTACTGCATTTGTTTATGAAAGTAAATATAAAGTGAGAGAGTCAACAGAAGGTGTGTGCTCAGCTGACAAAGTCTACAACACTAGGGATTATTGTCACAGTGTCCAAGGAAATTGCTGCTGAAGGAATTCTGGTTTCCTCTTTTTCTATTTTTGATGCTGCTCAGGAGAATTCGCTAGAGCAATTTATTGATCCAGTGGAACTGAGGATCCATTCACCTCTGAATTGAGAAACAGGTGAAGACAATCCAAAATACTTTAATCTATTGTATAAATTTCTTAAAAGGACTTTTTTTCACTTCAAGAGAGACTGTGGGTTCGTTGTATATATTTGGTGGCTTGCTTTTGTATAATACACACCAAACTTGGTGAACATTATTTGTGGTTTTTGGTGTTCTTTTTCAATGCACTGTTAGAGTCCGGATCCTAATTGTAACCAGTGCCTCTCGGAGGGGAGATGTTACATGGTTTCACACTGTATAATTATATGAAACAAAAAGCAAAAACGGGCAGGTGATTATTTCTAAAAAAAAAAAATAATAATAGTAAATAAATAAAATTATTTAAAAAAAAAAAAGATATAATAGGAATTTGCTTTTGTTAGAACAAAGATTTTAATTATTATATGTATCGTTTGCACCATAATTTTTGCCAATATTTCTGGAGGATACTCCAGAGTTTCAAGTTTTATAATATTAAACACGATCTAGAAAAAACTGGCAAAGTAATAGACGTGATAATAGCATGTGGGTTGACTCACAAAAGCGCCTTTCATCTCATTGAAAACCACTCCTTTAAACATCAGTGTAGATGATGGGTCTGTAGGATGCTCATTCTCCAAACGCCAACCTTCCTGCCTGCAAAACACAGACAAAGTGACATAGATAGACAGATACACAAACACAGGGTTGAATATACTAGTTGACTAATACACTCAAAAGTTGCTGCTATGGGGATGTCAACTAGTGACAGAAAAAAACAGTGAGGCAGACAGTAAAAAAAGCAGGTAAATGTACTTTAATTGTTCTTTTGCTTTATGGACAGTTAACACTTTGATATTACTTGGCATGATATAAAGAGGCGTTCGATAAAATCCTTGCACTCATTAGATAAAAGTTAGATAAAGATCCTTGCACTTCTGGTGTAGAGAGATGCACATCACTATCTATCCCACTCAGGTCATTTAGTTTCAGATCAACGGTGCATGACAGGTCAAAGATGATGATCCAGAGTCATTTTCAGAAGCGACTGAGGTTGGAGTTGAACATGGCAGAAAAAACAGACACTGATGCTGTTCACATCACATCCATCATTAGCATAATGAGCTTCCATGCTACACACATGCTCCCTGTTTCAGGATCAATCATCTCAGCTGGGCTGCTAGCTTATCCAAGTAATTGCATTTTCAGAACTGGTACATCCTCAAACAGTGCAAAATGACATGAAATTTATTATTTTGTATATTTATTGCACTAATTTATTAAACTTCTATAAAACTTCCAAGTTGACTGCGCATGACATCATATACACATAATGTGATGCCGCGACTTTAGCAGACAACCAAAGTCAACGACAATGACTTTCTTCAGTTTATTGTTTATATACTTAGTTATATACTTGGTTTATTTTATATACAAGTATGTATGCATTATTTTTATGGATGCACAAAAAGCACTGAATTAAACTACAGTCCTAAATGACTAATATATATTCTGGTGTGTGTCTGTGTGTATTGGGTTCTTTTCAGTCTTATATAATTGGATAAACAGTTGTGTAAAGTTTTAGTCTGAAATTTATATTTGTAACACTGTTTCTGGATTTTATTTTAAATAAACGAAAAAAATGGTACTGAAAGTCCCCCCATCCGATTAATCTGGAAAAAATAAATTGGCCAACTAATCGATTATGAAAATAATCGTTAGATGCAGCTATAGTCTGCACCAAACATGTCTGCTGTTACTGTGGCCAAAGAACTCTATCTTTGATTCGTCTGTCCAGAGCACATTATTCCAAAAGGCCTGGTTTTTGCCTATGCTCATTGGCAAACTGTAGTCTTGCAAAGCCTTTTTCTTGGCATGCCCCCCGTGCAGGTCAAATTTGTGCAATCTCTTTCTGATTGTAGATGCATGCACTGAGACCCACAGTTGCAAGACTTACTAGCAGATCCTGTGATGAAATTTTGGGGTTCTTGGAGACTGACTTTGTTGGGAAGGCTAGTCCTAGACAAATTGGCAGTTGTCTGAAATCTGAGTCATTTGTACATTATTTTCCTTTTAGTGGAATGATGTATTTCAAATAACTTGGGGATTTTTTGAAATCCCTTGCCCGACTCATAGGCATCCATAATCTTATTTCTGAAGGCCTTACAGAACACTTTAGATCTTAGAACACCTCAATAGCAAAGAAAACACCAGACACTAGATATAAGAGGGGTTTAAATAAGACCACCTGCACTCCTTAAGCAGGTTCTAATCACTGGCACCCAATCTTGAACACCTGATTGTCATGATCTCCCCTGCAGATGGCGCTGTAGCATGCACGGAGAGCGCACGCATGCACGAGATTATGTAAGGAGGACTGTTTCCTATGGACACGTGCCTTTGTTTTGGTTTCTGTTCTGTCTCCTCCCTGTTTAGTTATGAGTTCAAGTTTGATTATGTGAGCTATTTAAACCCCTCGTGTTTCTGCGCACTTCGCGCAGTATTAAATGAGTGTATAGATGTAGACATGATTTCGTATGCTATGTATGTGTTAGCTACCTTGATGCTAAGTGGTCGTGTTCTCGTTTCTTGTTTTGTTTCATGCCTTGAATCCAGTTTCCTGTTTTGGCCTTGAATCTCGTTTCACGTTTAAGACTGTGTTTTATGTTTATTGACTTTGTGCGAGTAATAAAGACTTGAATCTGCACTTGCTTCCGTTCCAAGTCCCAGATCGTAACAGATTCAAATTTTATGGATTTGAAGGTGTGATAAATGTAGGGGTGTACTTACTTTATCATGTCGCTCATCTGTTTTTTGTTACTTTAAAATTGTTAAAATTACTACAAAATGTCAATTTTGTGTGTCATTTGATAGAGTGTATCAACTTTATTAATAGGCACTGTTTCAAAGATGATTAAAGGTTTGCCTATCCAAATATGTCAAAAAGTCAATAATTTCCAAGGGGTGTACTTATTTTTTCACATGACTATCAATAGTATGATTCCACATGGAAAGTGATATTTTTATGTATATAAAGTCAATACCAGAAGTCCAGCTCTCGCAAGCAGGGAAAGAAGACGGCATCAAGGTAGACGGATAGAAGGTTTTGGAAATCCTTGGCATTCTGAGTGGAGAATGGGTACATTGTATAATCACTAGCTGGGGAGTAGAGAACAGTTCAGTTAGTCTCTCTTTCACCGCATGTTACACACACACACACACACACAGCTATAAAACTCTAGCATTAAGAAGCTAATTATGAAAAGTTGATGGGGATTTAAGGATTCAGAATACTGTAATTAGGTATGTTAATTTTGTCAAATGCATTTCCAACCTTAACTAGTCAGTGATTAACCAGTGAATATAGAATTAAGCCTATTGTTTCACATTGCTTATATTTTACTGACTAACTTGTGTATAACCCAGAAATGGTGCTCACACCTAAAATGATAAATCACTCATGTATATCAAATATATTTAGTGTAAATAGATATTTAACTGATAACATTGATAACGTGTTGCTGATGAATGGTTAATAGGTTTACCAGACCTGAATCCACCTAATCCAACTAATTTCAGTCCCAGTTGCAATCTCCCCCCCCCCCCATTTTACTGAATCTGAGCAGAAAGTATAGCTCTACACACTTCAGAATTCATCCTGCTATTTCTACCAGCAGTCCCATCATCAATAAACACCAGTGACAAAGTCCCAATGGTAGCCATATGTGCACATGCCATAACACTTCCTCCATAATATTTGACAGATGGTGTGGTATGCTTTGGATTTTGGTTCTTGGTTTCATCTGTCCAAAGAATCTTGTTCCTGAACTGGGCAGGCTTTTTTAGATGTTATCTAGCAAAGTCTAATCTGGCCTTTCTGTTCTTGAGTGTTACTAGTAGTTTGCATCTTGAGGTAAACCCTCTGTATTTACATTCATGAAGGTGACTCTTGATTCTAGATTTTGACAATGATACACCTATCTCCTCGAGAGTGTTCTCGACTTGGCTAGATGTTGTGAAGTGGTTTTTCTTCAAGAAGGAAAGAATTCTGCAACCATCCACTTTAGTTTAGTTAGTCTTCCATGGTTTTCCAGGCCTTTTGGTGTTGCTGAGCACACCAGTACCAATTTGTTGATTTGGCTACTCCGAAAGTTTTTGCTATCACTGATAGGTCTGTTCTGTTTTTTTTCAGCCTAATGATGGGCTCCTTCACTTGCACTGACACCTCTTTGGACTGCATATTGAGAGTTCCCATGAACAGCCAAAAGGCAAATTCAATACTTTGAATCAATGCCAGATCTTATATATTTTTAATCTGTCATGAAATAATGAGAAAACAGTATACACGTGGACATGAAACTACTTCTACTACTTATCAATCCAATTATTTTTAGCCTGTGAAAACTGAGCGACTATGCACAACTTTGCTATAAACAGTTAACAGTTAAACAGTCTGTAGAGTGAATGCAATATTTTTGTCAAACCCCTTGAATTAAAGCTTAACATCTACACTTCAATCATACCTTGACTGCTTCATTTCAAAACCATTGTGGTGGTGTACAGAGGCAAAATCACAAAAATTGTAACAGCAAATACATATGCAAATACTTATGGACCCAACTGTATGAGGTTATGAGACACATATCATACATAAAATAACTGTTATGCAGACAATATCCTCATTTAAACTCTTCGAATGCCCTGTAGGTGTCCTTTCCCCTAATCTTTATTCCTGTCTGATGTACATTAAACTTAATTGTAATAAAACTGAAATTCTTACGCTGCATTCAAGTCAAGGCAACAAGTTGTAATTCGCCACCTCAACTTAAAATTCATCAAACTGTCCATGTTTTTTTCCATTGACATTTCCCAACTTGAAAGTGCAGAGATGGACAATGGCATCATTCCAACATACAAATTAACACTTACAAGGTAAGTCAAACAGAATTATTAATATCTATCCCTAATTTGCCAACTCTAGCACAACAATTCCCCCTTCTTCCAGTTTAAACCCAACCCATACCTTTGAGGCCCATATGAATGTTTTCATATGACTAATATATCCAGGCTTTTCTTCTCAATCACTCAGTCTAGTACTGAAAATATACTACATGGCCAAAAGTTTCTGGACACCTGACCCTCACACCCATATGTGGGTCTTCCTCAAACTATTGCCACAAAGTTGGAGGCATACCTAGAATGTCTTTTTACGCTGTAGCATTAAGATTTCCCTTCATTCGAACAAGGAGGCCTAAACATGTTCCAGCATGACAATGCCCCTGTGCAAAAAGTGAGTTCCATGAAGACATGGTTTGCCAAGTTTGGCGTAGAAGACCTTGAGTGGCCTGCACAGAGTCCTGACCTCAATCCCACTGAAATCCCCTGGGATGAAGTGAAATGCTGACTGCATGCCAGACCTTCTTGCCCAACCTCAATAATGCTCTTGTGGCTAAATGGGCAAATCCCCATTGCCACACTCTAAAATCTAGGTGAAAGTCTTCCCAGAATAATGGAGGTTATTGTAATAGTAAAGGTGGTACTCAATCTGGAACGGGATGTTAAAAAAAAACAAAACAAAAAAAAAACCACCACATACAAGTGCAGTGATCAGGTGTCCACAAACTTTTGGCACCTTATTGTTATTCTATATTTTCTACTTACTCTGGCAATGGTGTCTAAGGCAGCCCATAGAACTGTCTGGTAAAAAGTTGTGAAAGTTGCCAAACTCAGTACGTTTACATGGACAACAATAATCCAATATTAACCCGATTAAGACAATACTCTGATTAAGAAACTACCACGTAAACAGCAATTTTTAATTACCTTAATCCAGTTAAGGTCATACTCGAAGTAAACACAAATTGAATTAAGACATGTGGAGTACTCCTGTTTTAGTCGCATTATCGACGTGTATTACAGACATGTAAACACCTTAATCACATTATTAAAGTAGTGTGAGAGTATTCACTGTATTTTGTGACAGGACACGATCACACACGGCAGTGCTCAACTGTTTTACGGCAAACAAAAGAGCACGGCTGCGTCTCAAACCACGTACTTGCCTACTATAGGCTTAAAGTAGGCGAAATACATGTATCTCGGCTACTATACAGTAGGAAGTACGTAGTTTGGGACGTAGCCCATGGCTTCAAGCAGTTGCCTATTTGCACGTACAGCATGACAAATAATTAACCGCACTGGAAGCGTTCCTAAAAATTTTAAATACAAACACCCAAAACTGTATACGGTAACATAACGAAGACGAACTGTATGTTGATGCATGAAATTCTGGAGGGACATCGGACGGTGTGGCGCGGTGACGTAATGACGTGTGCTGTTAATTGAACTATGTTCTATAACATGTAAAACGGGTACATGAAAGGAGTATTCTAAAAGCGATTCATGTAAACACCTTAATCACAATATTGTCTTACTCAGAGTAAGGTCAATAATTAGATTACTGCTGTCCATGTAAACGTAGTCACTGATTAGGGAAGGTCTAGGGAACATTCTGACTAAATTTTTGCCAAGCGGTGTCAATGCTCTAGCACCACCATCGGGTCAAATGTGGGAAGTACATTTATGGTCATAACATTTACATTTATTAATTTAGCAGATGCTTTTATCCAAAGCAACTTACAAATGAGGAAATACAAGCAAAGCGATATGTCACGCAGAGAACAATACAAGTATTAACGTTTGAACCATGCCTCCAAAATTTAAGAGCCAGGCATCCATTGATTCTCTGGGTCAAGACGAGTTTAACACATCCTATGATGCCAATTTCTGCCTCATTCAATTTTCCAACATCTTGGTTTTTGTCAAAAACTGTTTTTTGTTACTCCTCTACAAATTTTGTCCAATCACTAAATTGGCACATATCGTCTTCAGAGTAAGCCCCACAAATGTTATCAAAAGAATTTTTAATAGTCCAAATGGTTTGCCTGTAATGGGACAATGAATCCGACAATGAAGCCGCCAAACATGAAGTGAGGCTGTATCTCAGCAACAACTTAATGTCATGTGTACTGACACAAAACTTGGCATGAATCTTCAGGACCATGACCTGAGGCTATGCAACAAATATTGTGACCTATAGGTCAAAAGTTACAATAACATGCTAAAAATGCTTATATCTAACTGCCATTTCTGTTACTCCTACTCCACAATTTGACCAATCCTCACCAAATTTGGCTCACTTCATCTTGAAACCTGTCTAACAAATCTTGATTTGATACTCAAAACCATTCTCCTGTAGCGTGCTGGCAAGGGCAAAATATAGGATGTGAGGGTGTATCTCAGCAATGCATCTACATATCATGAAACCTGCTAAGTATCTTCAGGACGATGCCCTGAATATACCCAAGAACTTTTGAGACTGCGCAACCTTGTGGTCAAGAACTGCAACAACTGAACTGTGCTAAATTCTCAGTTAATTTTTCCTATAAATTCCCTGGAGTATGCTGAAATGAACACACACCAACATCTGAAATTCAAATGTGCTTCCTGTGGACAATCTTGGATTTTGTTAAGTTTTTTTTCACGACGACTCCTACAAATTATGTCCAATCAACACCAAAGTTGGCACACATCATCTTCAGAGTAAGCCTCACAAAAAGTTATCAAAAGAATTTTGAATATGCCAAACAGGTTGTCTGGAACAGGCCAACAATTCTGACACTGAAACCACCAAACAGCTTACATCTAACTGCCATTTTTGCTACTCCTCCTCCAAATTTTTTCCTCAAAACCATTATTCTTTGAATATCCAATATTCAAAACCATTCTCCTGTAGCACGCTGGCAAATGCAAAAAAGATGTGAGGGTGTATTTCAGCAATGCAACTACCCATCATCATGAAAGTTGAAAAGTGTTCTCAGGATCATGCCCTAAATTTACAAAAAAAGGTTTTGTGGCTGTGTCACCTTGTGGTCAAGAACTGTAACAATTAAAAAAAAATTCCTATCATTTGAAGAGTTTGTGCTAAATTCAGTTATTTTTTCCCTATAATTCCCTGGGGTATGCTGAAAGTGATAGCACACCAACATCTGAAATTTAAGTGTCCTCCCTGTCGACCATCATGGATTTTGTCATCATTTTGTCAAATTTATAAAAAGAACGTTGATATTCCAAATGGTTTGCCTGTAATGTGCCAAAGAATATGATAGCAAAGCTGCTATACAGGAAGTGAGGCTGTATCTCTACAATGACCTTGCAGACTGATACAAATCTTGGTAGGCACTTCAGGATCATGCCCTGAGGCTATGCAGCAAATTGTGTGACAGCGTCACTTACTGGTCAAAAATTACAAGAACATTCTGAAAATGCTTCCATCTAAGTGCCATTTTTGCTACTCCTCCAGATTTTGTCGTCTTCACCAAATTTGGCTCATACCATCTTGAGACCTGTCTAAACAAAAGTTATCAAAGGAACTCCTACTTTTACCTTTAATAATTGTTTTGTACCGTTGCTTATAATTGTGGCTCACAGAGTCTGTGTGCTTGGCCCCCGAAAATGCTGCTTGCAGCTTAAATTCTTCTTATTATTAATTTGTATTATTATTGTTGGTTTTATTTTTATTCTTCTTATTATTATATTCTTAAGGCTATTATAACATTGCTTTTCATAATCAACTGCAGTTCATACAATTCATTCCTGTCTAATTATAGCATTAGTCACAACAGCTTTTATTTGTTAATAAAACAGCTTTTAATTGTTGCCAAGCTATCTTTGCACAAGCTTAATATGCCAAAAATTTAGAAAAATGCATAGACCTTCCCAGTATTGTATACAGTAAGCAACTTATCTCAGAAAATACTGTTGTAAGGGTACTTCATACACACACTCAGATACACACTGTGTATACTGTGTATACTGTGTATACTGTGTGTGTCAGTACCTGTGAAGGCATTCATAAAGGTGGAGAGAGAGCGATTCAGCATTTTAAAGAACGGATCTCTGCAGGGGTAGCGCTGAGAGCCACACAGAACCGTGTGTTCTAGAATGTGGGGAACCCCTGTGTTGTCCATGGGCGTGGTACGGAATTGCACACTGAAAAGACACAAAAACATAATATGCAGAAATGGATAAATGAAAGGTGACCAGTATGCATGCCATCACATAAGCAACATTGCTCATAAGCTACTTGAAATCACTAGACTAGGCATTACTTTATATCTTTCATAGATTCTTTTACCTGGGGGCAACAAAAAAATCCCAAAAAGAACAAACAAGATATAGTACAGAATAGTATACACAGACACACATTCAGACATGCACACAGGCAAACACATGCCCATAGAAACGTGCACTTTCAGTCTCGCATACATACCAAAATGCATGAACCCACATGCATGCAGATGTGAACGCTGACATATGCAAATGTGCATGCAGGCAGACACACACGGGACACCCAAAGGGCCATAAACATCCCATGTTCTATCATTTTAATACGCATGCAAAAAAATGCCACAAGTTGACGATTTTCATGCCTTATGAGATCTAAATTAAGTGTCACTAAATTAGGTATTACATCCATTTCCAATATTTATCTTTACAGATAACAAGTATAAAAAAAAATACAAAATATATACCATTTATAAATACAAACATTTTATTTTACTCATGGAAATAAGAACGTACATCCTTCAATTCTACGTTTTTATTTATCGGGGACTATAGAACAATTGTGTGGTCCTCACCGACTTCTATAAACAAAAATACCAGGTGTCAAAAAAACAAAAAAAAAAACCAAAACACACACACACACACACACACACACACACACCAGGTTTGTTATGTTATTTAGGGTAACACACAATTGTTATTTAGGCCCTGATAAATAAAACCACAGAATTGAAGGAGGGTCTACTTTCTTTTTCCCCCATGACTGTATATTACTAAAATAGGATTAAGATGTATTTTGATGATGTATTTTAGACAACTGCTGTAAATATAATCCTTTTGAAATAATGTTTCAAAAATAAACTGTTAGTGTAAGGTCTGTCTACCTAGTGATGCTGTAAAGGAGACATCAACATGAGCGTGTCAGATTAGCAATGTGAGATTAAATGGACAGTTGATTGACCATGGTTAGCCCAAGGTTGCATGCAGTGACGAGACGAAGGTGAGATCTGAGAGTTATCCTTGGAGATCACAAGATCCTAACATGGGACAGTTAAACAGAACATCCAAACAGTTTTGCTGGGATTAAATTTCAGCTGATGAGCTACCATCCACGATGGCAGCCAGGCATGCTAAGATCTGAGGGGAAACAGAAGTGTCTGAGGGAGAGAAGGAGAGGGTGAGTTGAGTATCATTTGCATAGCAGTGATCTGAAAACCCATGGGAGAATATGACCTCACCAAGAGATTGAGTATAGAAAGAGAACAGAAGAGGACCAAGTGCTCTGCCTTGTGGGACACCAGTGGAGCGTCTGTGTGGAGCAGATGTGGATCCCTTCAACGTCACCTGATATGACAGACCTTCCAGGTAGGAAGCAAAAGATTGACATGCTGTGACACAAATTCCAAGACTCATGAGGATGGACAAGAGAGTCCTGTGGTTGACCATGTCAAACGCTGGTGAAAGGTCAAGCAGGATGAGGACTGATGACAGTTTGGCTGATCTAGCAGCATGTAGCATTTCAATGACAGGTAAAAGGTTAGTCTGTGTGGAATGTGCCACTTTAAAGCCAGACTCGTTAGGATCTTGGAGGTTGTTCTGTAAGAGACTGAGAGACAGTTGATTGTAGACAGTGCATTCAAGGATTTTAGAAATAAATGAGAGATGTGATACCGGTTGGTAGTTGCTGATGTCTGAGGGATACAGAGTGGATTTCTTCAAGATGGGTATAACCCTTGCTCTCTTGAATGCAGTTGGTACATGACCAGATGTTATGGAGCCACTGATGATAGTAGTGATGAAGAGGAGAAGTTCTTATGAGCTGGTCTGGGGCATTGTGGAAGGGATTGGATTCAATGGCCAGGTAGAAGGATTGCAGGACAAGATAATTTGCAAGATTTATTCTGTCGCTAGATTAGAGAAATGTGCCAGTGAATGAAAAGGGAAATCCTGAGTATGTAGTGTAGGAGTTTGGGTCGTGTGAAGGTCTGACAGATTTTTTAAATCTTCCCATAATAAATGGTGGCAAAGTCTTCAGCAGTCAGGAAGACAGAGTCCAGGAGGAGTCAGCGGGTTAAGCAGTGAAAAAAAGCTGTTGTGGAGCTGGCAAGGATTTTATGTAGAAGTTCCAAGGTTTTCCTTGTAGACGGTAACCTTGGCAGAAGTCACTTCAGATGAGAAATTGGAAAGGAAAGCGTGGTAAGACACAAGATTTGAGACAATCAATTGTCTAATCAGCCAATGATGTGGCAGCTGCGTAATGCAAAAAAAATAATAAAAAAAAAAATTTTAAAAAAACATGAAAATACAGGTCAAGAGCTTTGGGTAATGTTAACATAAAACATCAGAATGAAGAAAAAGTGTGATCTCTGACAACACTGAAGAAATGACACTTTGCTACAATCTAAAGTAGTGAGTGTACAGCTTGTATAACAGTGTAAACTTGCTGTCCCCTCAAAATAACTCAACACACAGTCATTAAAGTTTAAACCGCTGACAACAAAAGTGAGTACACCCCTAAGAGAAAATGTCCAAATTGTGCCCAATTAGCCACTTTCCCTGCCCGGTGTCATGTGACTTGTTAGTGTTACAAGGTCTCAGGTGTGAATGGGTAGCAGGTGTGTTAAATTTGGTGTCATCGCTCTCACACTCCCTCATACTGGTCACTGGAAGTTCAACATGGCACCTCATGGCAAAGAACTCTCTGAGGATCTGAAAAAAAAGAATTGTTGCTCTACATAAAGATGGCCTAGGCTATAAGAAGATTGCCAAGACCCTGACACTGAGCTGCAGCATGGTGGCCAAGACCATACAGCGGTTTAACAGGACAGGTTCCACTCAGAACAGGCCTCGCCATGGTCGACCAAAGAAGTTGAGTGCACGTGCTCAGCGTCATATCCAGAGGTTGTCTTGGGAAATAGATGTATGAGTGCTACCAGCATTGCTGCAGAGGTTGAAAGGATAGGGGGTCAGACTGTCTGTGCTCACACCATATGCCGCACACTTCATCAAATTGGTCTGTATGGCCGTCGTCCGAGAAGGAGGCCTCTTCTAAAGATGATGCACAAGAAAGCCCACAAACAGTTTGCTGAAGACAAGCAGACTAAGGCCATGGATTACTTGAACCATGTCCTTTGGTCCGATGAAACCAAGATAAACTTATTTGGTTCAGATGGTGTTAAGCGTGTGTGGCGGCAACCAGGTGAGGAGTACAAAGACAAGTGCGTCTTGCCTACAGTCAAGCATGGTGGTGGGAGTGTCATGGTCTGGGGAGCTACAGTTCATTGAGGGAACCATGAATGCCAACATGTACTGTGACATACTGAAGCAGAACATGATCCCCTCCCTTCGAAGACTGGGCCACAGGGCAGTATTCCAACGTGATAATGACCCCAAACACAGTAAAGAAGCTGAGGGTGAAGGTGATGGACTGGCCAAGCATGTCTCCAGACCTAAACCCTATTGAGCATCTGTGGGGCATCCTCAAACGGAAGGTGGAGGAGCACAAGGTCTCCAACATCCACCAGCTCCGTGATGTCATCATGGAGGAGTGGAAGAGGACTCCAGTGGCAACCTGTGAAGCTCTGGTGAACTCCATGCCCAAGAGGGTTAAGGCAGTCATGGAAAATAATGGTGGCCACACAAAATATTGACTCTTTGGGCCCAATTTGGACATTTTGACAGGGGTGTACTCACTTTTATTGCCAGCGGTTTAGACATTAATGGCTGTGTTGAGTTATTTTGAGGGGACAGCAAATTTAAACTGTTATACAAGATGTACACTCACTACTTTACATTGTAGCAAAGTGTAATTTCTTCAGTGTTATCACATTAAAAGATATAATCAAATATTTACAAAAATGTGAGGGGTGTACTCACTTTTGTGAGATACTGTATATTGGCACCATATGGTCTGGTTTGAGTATTTCAGAAACTGCTGGGATTCACACATTTTCAGTGAGTCGGCTTAGTCTAGGCTGGTCATTCTCCTCTGATCTCCGTAATCAACAAGATGTTTCAGTATGTAGACCCTTGGTATACAGTATGTTTTTGTTTTTCACACAATTCTGTGAAAACTGTAGAGACTGTCGTGTGTAAAAATCCCAGGAACTCAGCAGTTTAACAAAATACTCAAACCAGCCCATCTGGCAACAACAACTATGCCAGAGTTAAAGTCACAGAGATCACATTTTTCCCTATTCTGATGTTTGATGTGAACATTAACTGAAGCTCTTGACCTGTAACTGCATGATTTTCTACACGGTGCACCTGCCACATGATTGGATGGCATGGCTGATTGGATAACTGCATAAATGAGTCCCTATTAAAAATTTTCCTACTAAAGAGACTGGTGAGTTTACATGACACTATTAGTGTGATAAAGATGTAAACTGTGTTTCATAAGTGTGTTATTAATGTACATTTGATTAACACTTCAGTTTGATGGCATTAAAATTATTCATCTGGTTGGCATATCAGTTTCATAGAAAAGAAGGTAAAGAAGCAATGGAATAAGGAACTTGAGCGGGTAAAAAAAATATATATTAACAGAACGACAGTACAGAGCCACTGTGTATGATCAGACTGTTATCTCAATGTTAATCTATATTTTTATAAAGTTGACTGTGAGTGGACCATCAGATCATACAGCATGACAAACCATGAAACTGTAACAAACCTAGCAAAGGCAGACAGAAACAAACAGGCAGACAC
Organism: Ictalurus furcatus; assembly: GCF_023375685.1. Taxonomy (NCBI): domain Eukaryota; kingdom Metazoa; phylum Chordata; class Actinopteri; order Siluriformes; family Ictaluridae; genus Ictalurus; species Ictalurus furcatus. The sequence continues at coordinate 9,422,539 of NC_071274.1, forward strand.
AAACACGCACACAAAAACAAAAAAACAGACACACATGCGTAGACACACACATTCATGCATACCTGAAGAGGTTATTGGAGTCATCTCTTGCTGTGTGCAGATACTGAGCCCCTGTGACATCATGACAGAGTTTAACAGCCGTCAGGGACAGATCAGGTACTTGAGTTACCTACACAAACACACAATAAACTGAAACACTGCTGACTAAAATATTTTCAGACTTATAGGTTCATGTGTACATGCAGATATTAAACCTAGACTCCATACACTTTGGAAGCAGTGGTGGCTCAGTGGTTAAGGCTCTGTGCTCCCGATCACATGGTTGTGAATTCGCTAAGCTGCCATGGTTGAGTTTTTAACTCCCTCTGCTTCAGTGGTGCAAGATCATGACCTTGCTAACAAGCTGGAATATGAGAAGGAATCTTTCCAGTATCTAGAAAGATTATGCTATTTTTTAAACCGAAAATTTACGAGAACTGTATATACTTATGAATAATCTGAGGCAAAATATATCCATAACAAGCTGACATGTTGTTAAAGAGGTTTTATGGTTTTTTTCCTTCCGCATGGAGTCACTCCAGGAAGCATTCTTTCAAAATATACTTCTGAAACCAAACCAAAAGCAAGTGTTGGCTAGGCCTGTCACAATAACTAATTTTATTGGACAATATAGTGTCCCAGAAATAATTGCATTAAACAGTATTACTGTCATTTTAAAACCATTTTATGCCACATAATAACAGTATAATGCGTACACTACTGTAATACAATAGTGTGAATTATTAATGCTTTAGTTATTTGTCCATGTTTTAGTGCATTGTTGAAGTTAGAGCGTATTCACACAACATGACTTACCATTCTACCAAGTGCCTTACTTAAGTTCAAGTTCACTTGTGCATTCGCATCATTTGGTGCAGAAGCAAATTGTAATGCACTGCTGGTGCGAAGCCCTATTGGATATGTTCCGACTAATATTATTAGGGCCGGAGCACCGCTGGTGTGAAGCCCTATTGGATCTGCTCCGTTTATTAGGGCCCAAGCACCGCTGGTGCAAAGCCCTATTGAACCTGCTTCGCTTTCTCTCTTCTTCTTCTCCCAAATGAATCGCATTTTAGAGGGCCTAAACTTTAGAGGGCCTAAACTGAACGCGTCTTGCAAAGTTGCGTGAGTTTTCGGGTGAAAACTCACTCAACTTTGCAAGACGTGTCAGAACCAGTGAAAATTTACATCTGATAGAGGTTCCAGAATTGAGTGTGGCAAAATGGCTCGAAAATTTTACCGATGTGTGCCTCGAGCTATGTTTCACCTACATGTACGAAATTCGGTAGACGTGTAAGATGCCAATGCGTACAAAAATTTCTCTTGAACCCATGCCCTAAACTCAATGGGAAGTCAGTCATTTTGATTTTTCTCTTAAATTTTTGCTCCGTTTTTTACTATTTCCAGGCCTCGTACTTTAACTCCTAGTGATTTCATCAGATCGGCATCATAATTGGTCAGTCTCATCTAAAGGCATTGACAATGCTAAATTGCGAAGCTTTTGAGTTTTCGCTGCACGACGTGGGCGTGGCGGTCTCACAAATTTCGATATTTCGCTATTGAAAAAGGAAGTTGTTATAACTCAAACATAGAATGTTCAATCTGCACCAAACGTCACGTTTTGTACAAAACCTGGCCTGAGGCTACATACATGCCAATATTCAGTTGGCATGTATGTAGTCATAGTGCCACCTGCTGCCAACTTGGACTGGCATGTTTTACACTAACTCAGCCATTATGTTCAATCTTCACCAAACTTTACATATTTGATACGAATCCTGCCCTGAAGACATCTACATACCAATATTCATTCATAATTATACTGCCACCTTCTGGCAACAGGAAGTGGCATGTTAAACAGTAATGTTTTCATAGCATCATATAAAAATATGCCAGCAAATTCTAAACATGCTAACAACATGCTAGAACATGCTAGCAACACTTAGCTAAGTGCTAAAGCGTGCTATTACTATTAGTAAAAAGGATATTTTTATAACTCAAGCATACAATGTTCAATCTGCACCAAACTTCATATGTTTTATACTAATTCTGTCCTGAAGACGTCTACATGCCAATATTCAGTTATAGTCATAGCGCCACCTGCTGGCAACAGGAAATTACATGTTTTACATCATGATACACTCCTAACAACATATAAATGCTAAAAAGTGCTTTAAAAAAATGGAACGGAGTGCCCCTGGCAGAGCAGACCAAACGTGCATCCGGGTGCGAGGGCCCTTGCATCGCTGCTTGCAGCTTTAATTCTTCTTCTTTTCCAAAATGAATCGCATTTTAGAGGGCCTAAACATAACCGAAAACTCACAAAATGTTGCAGATGCATCAGAACCAGAGAAAATTTACATCTGATAGGGGTTCCAGAATTGATTGTGGCAAAATGGCTCGATAGCCCCAACCTTCAAAATGTTTCACCGAAATGTACGAAATTCAGTAAACATGTGTAAGATGCCAATACGTACCAAAACTTCTCTTGAACACATGCCCTAAACTCATCAGGAAGTCAGCCATTTAGATTTTTCTCTTAATTTTTTGCCATTTCCAGGCCTCCTACTTTAACGAACTCCTCCTAGTGATTTCTTCGGATCGACATCATATTCGGTCAGTCTCATCTAAAAGGCATTGAAAATGCTAAATTGCGGCGCTTTTGAGTTTTTGCTGCACGACGTGGGCGTGGCGGTCTCACAAATTTCGATATTTCGCTATTGAAAAAGGAAGTTGTTATAACTCAAACATAGAATGTTCAATCTGCTCCAAACGTCACATGTTTGATAAAAGTCCGGGCCTGAAGACATCTAGATGCCAATAATAAGTTGTAATCATAGAGCCACCTACTGGGAACAAATATTTCCAGGTCACATATTTTAACAATCTCCTCCTAGAGATTTCATCTGATCAACATCAGATTCGGTCCGTGTAATCTAGAAGCCATGGCGATCGTAAATTGCGAAGCTTTTAAGTTTTCGTTGAGGGTCTGATAAATTTCGATGTGAAACAAATCACATTTTTAAGGCCTAAACATGCTAGAAAACTCATGTAACTTTGCATACCCCTCCAAAGGGGAGAACATTTACATCTGATACAGGTTTTAGAAAAGAGTTTGGCCAAATGGCTTGATAACACCACCTAAAATATTTAAACAATTTGCGCCTCACGCTTTGTTTCACCTACATGTACAAAATTCGGCATACATGTGTAAGCTGCCAATACGTACAAAAAAGACTCTTGAATCCATGCCCTAAATTCAACAGGAAGTCAGCCATTTGGACTTTTCTCTAAAATTTATGCTCAGATTTTGCCATTTCCAGGCCTCGTACTTTTACAAACTCCTCCTAGAGAGTTCTTCGGATCGACGTCATATTCAGCCAGTCTCATCTAAGGGCCTTGATGTTAAATTGCGAAGCTTTTTTTTTTAATCATACAATTTTTTATAGGAAAATCGCATTTCACATATGTGAAATGCGATTTTCCAATAAAAATTCTATAACCCCCCATCCAACAACCAATAATCAAAATAATCACAGCCAAAACCAAAGAAAGGGAGAAACAAAAAACAACAACAAACAAACAACCAGAAAAACAAAAAACAAACAAACATAAATAAAGAGGGGGAAAAAAATAAAATAAGGTAAGATGATCAGTAATTACCATATACACCTTTGCCATTTCCCCAAAAATGATTCACCCCTGCCTCTGATGTTATACTTGATTTTTTCAAGTTTTACAAAGAACATTAAATCTTTAAGCCAGACTGATAAAGAGGGGGGTTGTGGAGAGGTCCAAGACAGCAATATTCTGTGCCGAGCAAGTAACAATGCAAAAGCTACAACACTAGCTTGTTTATGGTTCAGAGGCTGACGCTGAGATGGAACACCAAAGATGTCAATTAAAGGGCAGACATCCAATTTGATTTTAAGAACGTCAGACATAGTTTCAAAGAAAGAGTTCCAAAAGTTCTGCAGTTTGGGACAGAGTGCAAACATATGACTGAGGTTACAGGGCGAAAGTTTGCATTTTTCACACGTCAGGAACATTGGGATATATTTTAGATAGTTTACTCCTAGAGAGGTGAGCTCTATGGACCACTTTAAATTGTATGAAACTAAGTCTAGCACATGACGTGGCAGTACGTATTTTATCTAACGCTGTACCAGTAATGATCCTCAAGCTCGAGGCCCAATTCCTCTTCCCAAGCACTAATGGTTTTGATCTTGTAAGAATTGTCCTATGACCAGATCGTTGCATATATCCATGAAATAATGCCACTCTTATGGGGATTCAACTTGAACACCTCTTCCCATGCAGACTTTGTATGTAAGGAGGGAAAAACCAGCAAATAGGGAGGAGATGCCTAATTTGAAAGAAATTGAATAGGTGAGACGGGGGCAGGCTGAATGATGATAATTCAGAAAAGTCTGCAAACACATTATTAATGAAAAGATCCTCAAATCATTTCAGACCCTTCTTTTCCAAAAAAGAGAATGTGGAATCTATAAAGGAGGGGGGAAAGAGGTGGTTATTACATATAGGTGCCATGGTTGAGGCCAAGATAGATTTAAAATGACAGCAAAACTGATAGAAAATTTTTAGAGAGGTATATACACTATTAAATTATCCGTTGTGAAAGGGGTATAGGAAGGGAGGAAAACACCATAGCAGGGAGGGAGGTTGAAATACAAGACTTTGCTTCTAAGTGGCACCATGGAAGAGAGGGGGCCTGCACCCAGAGCACCAGTTTCTGAATATTAGCCACCCAATAATAATACATGAAATTGGGCAATGAGAGGCCACCACTTAGTCGACTCTTTTGAAGTGAAAATTTGGAAACACTAGGAGTTTTTCCTGCCCATATAAAAGAGGAGAATAATTGATCTATATTCTTGAAGAAAGATTTGGGTAAAAACAAAGGAACGGACTGAAAAAGGTAGAGGAATTTTGGAAGAATGTTTATTTTTACCGTGTTTATTCTACCAAGAGGAAAGGCATCTTGAAAGGCTGACTTCATGTATGAAATTAAGGGTGTAAAATTCGCCACCATTAATGCAGAATAGGAAAGGGTGACATTAACTCTGAGATATTTGAATTTTGAATCCTCCAAATGAAAAGGTATTTCAGTCGTTTTTATTTTTTGGCCAGATTGGTTTATGGGTAAGCAGTCACTCTTTTGTAGGTTCAGTTTATACCTGGAAAACTCATTTAATATGCTTATTATCTCTGGAATAGATGCAATTGGATCTGTAACAAAGTAGTAAGTCATCAGCATATAGGGCTAGTTTATGTTCAATTCCCTTGTGGATTATACCCTAAAATACAGGAAGAGTTCTAAACATTATCGAGAGAGGCTCAATGGCTATGGCAAAAAGTAAGCGAGACAGAGGACATCCCTGGCGTGTACCCCGTGACAAAGTAAAATAATCCGATTTAGCATCGTTGGTATATATGGAAGCTTGCGGTTCCACATACAGTATCTCACAAAAGTGAGTACACCCCTCACATTTTTGTAAATATTTGATTATATCTTTTAATGTGACAACACTGAAGAAAATTACATTTTCCTACAATGTAAAGTAGTGGGTGTACAGCTTGTATAACAGTGTAAATTTGTCATCTCCTCAAAATAACTCAACACACAGCCATTAATATTTAAACCGCTAGCAACAAAAGTGAGTACACCCCTAAGTGAAAATGTACAAATTGGGCCCAAAGTGTCAATATTTTGTGTGGCCACCATTATTTTCCAGCACTGCCTTAACCCTCTTGGGCATGGCGTTCACCAGAGCTTCACAGGTTGCCACTGGAGTCCTCTTCCACTCTTCCATGATGACATCACAGAGCTGGTGGATGTTAGAGACCTTGTGCTCCTCCACCTTCTGTTTGAGGATGCCCCACACATGCTCAATAGGGTTTAGTCCATCACCTTCATCCTCAGCTTCTTTAGCAAGGCAGTGGTCGTCTTGGAGGTGTGTTTGGGGTCGTTATCATGCTGGAATACTGCCCTGCGGCCCAGTCTCCGAAGGGAGGGAATCATGCTCTGCTTCAGTATTTCACAGTACATGTTGGCATTCATGGTTCCCTCAATGAACTGTAGCTCCCCAGTGCCGGCAGCACTCAAGCAGCCCAGACCATGACACTCCCACGAGCATGTTTGACTGTAGGCAAGACACACTTGTCCTTGTACTCCTCACCTGGTTGCCGCCACACACGCTTGACACCATCTGAACCAAATGTGTTTATCTTGGTCTCATCCGACCAGAGGACATGGTTCCAGTAATCCATGTCCTTAATCTGCTTGTCTTCAGCAAACTGTTTACGGGCTTTCTTGTGCATCATCTTTAGAAGAGGCTTCCTTCTGGGACAACAGCCATGTTGAACTTCCAGTGACCAGTATGAGGGAGTGTGAGAGCGATGACACCAAATTTAACACTCCTGCTCCCCATTCACACCTGAGACCTTGTAACACTAACAAGTCACATGACACCGGGGACGGAAAATGGCTAATTGGGCCCAATTTGGACATTTTCACTTAGGGGTGTACTCACTTTTGTTGCCAGTGGTTTAGACAATGGCGGTGTGTTGAGTTATTTTGAGGGGACAGCAAATTTACACTGTTATACAAGATGTACACTCACTTCTTTACACTGTAGCAAAGTGTCATTTCTTCAGCGTTGTCACATGAAAAGATATAATCAAATATTTACAAAAATGTGAGGGGTGTACTCACTTTTGTGAGACACTGTATAATAAACGGATCCATGATATCAGTCCATCCCCAAAGCTGAACCTCTTTAGCACCATAAAAAGATATTCCCATTCTATCCTATCAAATGTCTTTTCTGCGTTCAAAGAAATGACCACTTAAGAGGAGTTGCTGTTTTGTTTTGAATATAAAATACTAAGAAGTGTACGAATATTAGAAAAGGAATGCCGTCCTTTTATAAATCCAGTTTGCTCCTCTGAAATAATGCTAGGGAGAATCCCCTCTAAACAAGAGGCCAAAAGTTTGGCTAAAATCTTGACATCAACATTGAGGAGGCTAATAGGTCTGTACGAATTACATAATGTTTGGTCCTTCCCATCTTTAAGCAATAGAGTTACAGATGCTTGTCTCAATGTTTCTGGCAGCGTACCTAGTTCTAAGGATTCCTCGCATACAGCCAGAAGTAATGGGGCCAATGTAACATGAAATTTCTTATAAAATTCGGAAGGAAACCCGTCCGGGCCAGGTGATTTCTTAGATTGCAATGAATTGATTGAGTTAATGATCTCATCTAAGGTGATGGGGCTGTCAAGTTCAGATGCCAATAGAGGGTCAATTCTGGGAAAAGCAATATTTCTAAGAAAATGGTTCATGTTACCTGAATTGTCAGGAGCTCCAGCTGTGTATAAAGATGAGTGAAAACTTTTAAACGTTGAATTAATTTCTACAGGATCCGAGGTTAATGCACTACTGGACTGCATAATCTGAGTAATAGAGCGCGAGGCCGCTCAGCTACGCAGTTGGTGAGCCAACAAACGACCGACCTTATCCCCATATTCATAATAATTGCCACGCGTATGTAACAAAAGCCTCTCTGCCTCACCTGTCGATAACAAATCGAACTCCGCCTGCAAATTAAGCAGTTTATGTTTATGCAGCTCAGGGGTCGGGTTGAGAGCATATTGGTCGTCAATAGCTCGAATATTATCAAATATCTCTTTTTTCTCTCTTTTATCCTTACGGTTCTTATTGGCATGAGCATAATAAGAGATTATCTGTCCCCTTAAGAAGGCCTTTAGAGTTTCCCAAAGTAAAGAGTAAGAGATTATATCGGTTTGATTAGTAAGAAGAAAATCATCTATCGAAGTAGAAATATACTTGCAAAATGCTGAATCGGATAAAAGTAGAGAATTAAGCCTCCATGGTGGATGAAAGGCGCGATGTGAAGATAGAAGAATGTCAAGACAGAGGAGCGTGGTCTGAAATAACAATTGGTAGATATTCAGAGTTTACAACCCGAGAAATTAGAGAGTTATTTATAAAAAAGTAATCAATGCGAGAAAAAAATTTATGTACGTGAGGAAAAAAAAGAGAATATTTTCTCACAGTGGGGTTAAAATACCACCACGGATCAATGTAACCATTCTGAACCATAAACTCAGAGAATACCTTTGCCATTGCAGAGGGAGCCTTTGTAACCGTGCTAGATTTGTCCAAAACTGGGTCAATAACACAGTTAAAATCTCCCCCAAATATCAAGAGATGTGTGTTCAAAGCAGGAGTTTTTGACAACAAATTCTGAGCAAAAGGAGCGTTATCAAAATTCGGGGGAATATACATTCACCAAAACTACTGGCGTTTGTGAAATTTTCCCTTCCACAATCACATATCTACCATTTACATCAGAAATAACTTTATCAAAAGAAAAGGGCACAGTCTTACTTATCAGAATAGAAACTCCCCTGGACCTGGAATCAAAATTGGAGTGGAACATATATGTGATGTCCAGCAAGCTTGGAGTCTGCGTTGATCCCTGAGACGGAGGTGGGTTTCCTGAAGAAATGCAGAGTCAGGTTTTTGTAGTTTTAAATGTGTCAAAACTTTGGATCTTTTAATGGGACCATTCAGACCTTTCACATTCCAACTTAGGAATCTGATCGAGCTTCGGGTATTTTCCATCAATTTAGATTAGCACAGAATGGAGTACAGAGAGGTTGATATCAATAGGGGGGGGAAAAAACCCAAAAGAAAACACAACAGCACAGCATCCCTCAAGACCTTACGGCCCTGATGGAAAAGTTGATTCCAATTCAAACAACTTTTTCTCTGTCGTGAAAGTAGTGAAACCGCACAATCATCACTCTGGACCTTTGATTCTCTCGCTCCTCCGAGGGCATGGGGCCAATATGGCGCGCTCTATCCAGCAATGGAGCAGTTGGAAAGATTTCCAAGGACATCGTGGAAAAATTTTGACATAAACGTTACCAGATCACTCCCTTCTTCTCATTCCTCTCGTTCCAGAATACCGATGACCCGGAGATTGCAGTACCGTGAACGGGACTCCAGATCCTGTAATAGTTGTGTACCAGTCCCTCAATTGTCCTCAGTGTGAAAAGATGGATCTCAACTGTACACAACTGTAATAAGTGTTATTAAAAGAAAAGGTGATGTTACACAGTGGTAAACAGTCGACTGTCCCAACTTTTTTGGAGTGTGTTGCAGTCATCAGATTTAAAAGGATATTTTCAAAAATAAATTAAAAAGTAAAACATCAAAAATGTGTTAGTGTTTTCAATATAATACAGAGTTAATTGAATTTTCTAATGACTCTCTTTTTGCATTTTCCATACTGTCCCAACTTTTTCAGAAATGGGGTTGTACATAGCACCTTTTAACTTTCGCGGATCCACAAAGCACTTTACAATGTTTCTCATTCACCCATTCTCACACACACACGATAGCATGCCATCAGGAGCAACTTGGGTTTCAGCGTATTGCCCAAGGACACTTCAGCATGTGGACAGGCCAGGGATTGAACCACCACCCCTGCAATTATTGGGCAACCTGCTCTACCACCAGAGCCACACCCATAATGTGAATCTCCCATTCTACCACATGACAAAGGTGTTCTCTATTGGATTCAGATCCAGTGACTGGGATGGTGGAAAGTGTGCCAAGGAAACATTCCCCAAACCATAACACCACCTCCACCAGGCTGGACTGCTGACACAAGGCAGGTTGGGTTCATGGATTCATACTGTTGGTGCCAAATTCTGACCCTACCATTCGTTTTCCTTGGCAGAAATCAAAGATTCATCACATCAGACAATGTTTTTCCAGTCTTCAACTGTTCAATTTTGTTGACCCTATGCCCACTGCAGCCTCAGCTTTCTGTTCTTGGCTGGCATAAGTGGAACCCGGTGTGGTCTTCTGCTACTGTAGTCCATCTACCTCAAGGTTCAATGTGTTGTGCCTTCTCAGATGCTTTTCTGCTCACCACAATTGTACAGAGTGGTTATCTGAGATACTTAGCCTTTCTGTCAGTTTTAACCAGTCTGGCCATTGCCCATTGACTGCTCATCAACAAGGCATTTCTGTCCGCAGAATCGCTGCTCACTGTATTTTAATTCTTTATTGCACCATTCTGAGTAAACTCTAGAAACTCCTCTGCATGAAAATCCCAGGAGATCAGCAGCTATAGAAATACTCAAAGCAGCCCATCTGGCTCCAACAATCACAGAGATCACATTTTTCCCCATTGTGACAGTTGATGTGAATATTACCCAATGTGGCATCTGTATGATTTGCATTGCACTGCTGCCACATGATTGGCTGATTTGATAATTGCATGAATGAGAAGGTGTACAGCTGTTCCTAATAATTCACTCAGTAAATGTATATAGGTCCATTTACTATGAATTTTTTTTCAGAAGCAAGAATGCGTAGTTCATAAAATATTTATACACAGATGGGACTAAATTCCCAATTACATTACCTCACTTCCCCATGTAAAACCATTCCAATCTGAATAGGGCTTGAGTCATAATTCACTTAAATTTACAAAGAGTGGAGTTGGCTGTATACAGTGAACAAAAAACAAACTTGCATTAGCAAGTAATAGCTATGATAACCCAAGATACCTTCATACATACAAACCTGAGCAGTATAAGGAGACTGGCAAAACCATTCATTGACAAATACGTACACCATATGGTCAAATGTATGTGGAGACACCTATATGATCATCACACCCATATGTTGGCCTTCCCTAAACTGCTGCAACAAAGTTGGAAGCACACAATTGTTGTGCTTCCAACAAATGTTACAAATGTTCAGAACATCCTTCTACAGTCATGTGAAAAAATAAGTACACCCCATGGAAATTGTTGGCCATCTAACTGAAAGTTGAACCCAAAGTGGACCCATCAACAGGATACTGATCCTAAGCACACTAGCAAATCCACCAAGTTATGGCTCAAAAAGAAGAAACGGAGGGTTACGGAATGGCCTAGTCAAAGCCCGGATATTAATCCCACTGAAATGTTGTACAGAGGATTTGAAACGGGCAGTACATGCAAGGAAACCCTCAAATATCTTGCATCTGAAAGAATATTGCATGTAAGAGTTGTCAAAAATTCCAGCAACCCGATGTCAGAGACTAGTGGACAATTATGCAAAACACCTACAAGAAGTTATTTCTGCTAAAGGGGGCAATACTAGCTTCTAAGGCCAAGGGTGTACTTCCTTTTTCCACAGAAGAACATCTATTGATATTTCTGTTGAATAAACGACTGAAAAACTAATTTTCCTTGTGGGTTTGTTCAAGTATATCAACTTTATTGATAGGCACTAGGGATGTCACGAGAACCGATACTTTGGTACAAATATTCTTAAAACGTGAAGGTACTTGTTTTTCCACAGTAGCGTACGTTATTAATGAAGGTACCGAGGTTGCAATTCTTCCGGAACTGAAGGGGGCAGCAAATATGTGCAAGTGTTTTAGTCGGTCCACAAGTGGTAAAGAAGAAGAAAAACGCTAACAAGCACACGGGAAGAACTACAGAAGTTTAGCTCCGCCCCACCTCATTAAGAGACAGAGAGAGGAAAGCTCGTTGAGAGGAAAGGTAGCATCGGTTGCCGGTGTGCAACGGATGCCGTTGTTCATTTCAAACAAAGTGAGGAAACACCTGGAATTTGGCGAAGCACCTGAAAGACGGACCCTATATTATATTTGTTCGAGGCAGCTGGCATTGCGACCATGAAACCAGCTAAAGTTATGCTCCATGTAATGTTTGCGATAGCCAGTTATTTGTTAACGATGCTAATGCATTCCAATGTTATAAACTGCCTCCTAATGGGCCACCATGCATCGCCATTCAGCCCATGTCCTATCAGCTAAATGTAGCCTAATGTTACTAATAATTATTCAAATGTTCATGCTTTTAATAAATCTTTTTGGCCTGCCACCATATCAGTGAATTTAAACTAATGCTTGCATTCAGAGTATAAGGGGTGTGTGTACGCGCACGCGCGCATTTAGGAGTGCACCTTAGCACTTGTTATTAGCACTTAGCACTGTTTTATTAGTCATTGTCAGACAGTGTTTGATAACTAAAACCTCTCTCTCTTTTGCCAGTATTAGCCAGAGGAGGATGTCCTCCAGGAATTTTTAATTTTATTTTTAACTTTTTTTTTTTTTTTAAACCACACCGTGGTATCAACTTTGTTATCGAGTATTGTGTACTTTTGGTGGTATTGGTACCAACTACTAAATTTTTGGTATCGTGATATCCCTAATAGGCACTGTTTCAAAGATGAGCCAATGTATGCTTTTCCAGATATGTCAAAAAAGCCAACAATTTCCATGGGGTGTACTTATTTTTTTCACATGACTATGTTTCCTTCACTGGAACTAAGTGCCCTAGCCCAAATCTGTTCCAGCATGATAGTGTCCATATTATTAGCTTTACATAAATTAATATTAGCAACCCATCACACTCAGCATTATTTTTATTTGCATAAAAACTTCAAGGAACACAAAGTCCACAAAACAGTAAGCTGAGGGCAGCAGAAGCAATGAAATCCTCCTAGCACTAGGAACTTGAAATCCACTTTTTAATCTCTACTGTGATCACATCAACTTCTGGATAATGACCATCACCAGCTCTTTTTCTTGCCATTTCATATATGTGCAGATAGAAAAGGCCAGTTTTCCCAAACAAACCAGTAGTATGATCAAAAAGCCCTATAATTCTACAAAGCTTTTAAATCTAAATTTCACAAGTTACAATACATCTGTACAGTTGTAAACAGTTGATTGTGCAATATCTCCGATGTGTGTCACTTCTAGGTGATGATGCTGTTTGTGCCATGTGAGATCTGAATTGTTTCTTGGTGACTGCTCACCTCTCGGACGGTAAAACCATGGATCTTCTGGCCTACCACATACTGTAGAGCTCGATCAGGGGCTGAGCTGCTCTTTGGTCTCCATACATACTGGCCTTTAAACCTACTGCACAACAAAACCCATTTTCATTCCAAATCAGTTAAAGATTATGGAGCTGTTGTGCTCATATAAGAAGTGTAGTTGAGGTTTGAATTGGCCTCCATTTTCTAACAAATTTTATGTAAAAATGTAAAACAATAACAATCGTACGTGAAAGTATCATATCGGCATTAGGCAACATAATACTCTCCACATAATCTGCGAATAACTCCAATGATATTATACAATATGCTGCTTATTCCACCGGTTTATTTACTAGATAAATTCATACTCTGTCTTTGCGACAGGATAATCTGAGGAGCAGAAATATATACCTAGTTTATGTTGGGGATATTATAAGCATAACAATCGGTTCCAATTCAATGGTAGCAAATAAATAATTCATATAACCATCTATCCACCGAAAAGATAACTCACCTTAGGGATAAGAGATATTTACTTTTCCGAAGCATTGTTAATATTAAAATCTGCTGTCTTAAACCACTCTATAATATAAATTAAATCGAAGTTATACATTTAACTATATATTATCAATTTAAGCTTCCACACGCGCTTCCATCGCACAGTCACATTGCCGTCGTTCCTTGCACAACACTGTCACAGTCGCGCGTGCTCAGAGGAACAAAAACCGGCCTCGATACAACGCGGCTTTCGATTGATTATTTCGCTAAGAAAGCCAGCGTCGGATTGGCTATTACGATAAATGCCCATAGCCCTTTAAAGGCATGAAACCCCTTTAATGGACAACCTAGATGTCGGGTGGCAGCATCGTAGTCACGTGGTTCATATAGCGCTCAATCGGTGTGTTCGATTTCGGCTGCGGCTGGATGTAACTGATCGCCAAGAGTTACCGCTTGCATATCGGGGGAGGAGTTGAAAACGGAGCCATCAAGTCGAACATTTTCTGTATGGCACGCCGAAAGGATAAAAATGTATTTAGACGTGTAGAGACGAATTTCGTGTACAGACGACATATCGTCTGTAGCGTTATTGAGCCTGAACGTGTACAGACGTCTATGTTTCAGCCAATGGCGAGCCCGAAAATTTGAAAATTTGCATTAAATTAATTAAACATGTAGTGGTGATGTAAATAGATATATAATGGCATATCATTCATGAATAATACATATAAAGGTGACGTGCGTTGGCATTGCATGTACTCTATGACATTTCCTCTTTCCGTGTATGCCAGCGCTTATCTACAGTAACGTGACGATGACACGCTGTTACGTCCAAGTAAGAGGAGTCATTTCAAAATACTAGTTGGAGTTATGGCTTTAGCAAATTTCATGAATTATTGTAAACTCATTTTTGACACAAAATCTCCCTTCAAAGTTTTGATAAAGCTATTTTCTGGTTCTAATTTTTTTAAAGAACTTTCTACACAATCTTTTTTGGTTGTACCATATAGAAAATTCTTAAAATGTTAGGAACAGGAACTATATGCTAACGTTAGTACTACAGCATGGAACAATAAAGTGTGTTGTGCATGATGAATACACTTTTTGTGGCTTCTTATGAATTGGGTATGTAAAGTAGGCTCTTGAAAAAGCTTGCTATTTGCCTGATTTTTCAAATTGTGTATTTTTTTAATTGCACAGCAGTAAAACACTACTTTTATAACATCATGTTTTGAGAATTTATTATATGGTTTAAAACAAAGACACTCTAAGACTGGAAATTTAGACTTTGAAAAACATTTTTGGTAACACTAACATCTGTACAAAACACTGCTGTTTATCTGCAGGTCTGTCATCATTAAGGAAAAGTGGCACATCCATGCATAAATGCGGGAAGGGTGCTGCACCCCTTGAGGTACCTGAAGTATTTTTTAAAAATAGTGAATATAGAATTTATATCAAGAGTGGGACACGTTAGACTGGAAATAATTCATTCATATTTATTGTAATTTCTGCATTTACTTATAATCAATTATTGTAGTTCAATAATTATTTTTACCATGTTATTTTTAATTTTCTATAGAGTAGCCTATTGTTTATTTTTCATTTTAAATTCATTCAACTATTTATGCTGGTTACATTTGTATTAAGTGACCAATATTTGTTTGGAGAAATGCTACATGTACATAATTTTCAAAAATAATTTTCGATTAATATAACTAAATATTATGTAGCAATATCCTAAATAATTAGGCTACTCAAATATTTAAAAGGGTAAACATATGTTATTAATTTCAATGCCCATCTGTGATTTGTGGCCTCTGTGGTCCCCTCCTTTAAAATGTTCTACTATTTTATCTGTAGATAATACTGTACATTTAATGATTTACTTTTTATTTATTCAAGGCTTCTGTCTTATTCTAACAGCGTCTAAACAGTGACAAAAAAAATATGAACCTATATCACTTGCTTCCATACAGCATAGGCCTACGCTCGGAATTAAATAATTCAGTCTTCCACCCGAAAAACGTTACTATTTTATTATTTAATTACAGCTATTTATATAATACTATTAATAATAAAAATAATCATCATCATCAGATTGTGCCCTGCGATGGACTGGCACCCTGTCCAGGGTGTACCCCGCCTTGTGCCAGATGCTCCCTGGGATAGGCTCCAGGTTCCCCGTGACCCTGAAAAGGAGTAAGCGGTAGAAGATGGATGGATGGATGGATCATCATCAGCATCATAATACAGTTTTTTTACAATCACTTTGGCACTAATTTCAAAACCTTGATGTCACTTTTCAAAACTCTAGACACAAAACTCAAAACGGTCATCACAGGCTGTCCAATGTTGAAAACATTGCATTGTGGATTCATATCTTTAAAGAAACATTGCATGTGCAGAATCATTGGTTCAAATAACTTAATGATCATGAAATTCCATACAAACATTTATTTAGATCACCCATACATAAGACACAGATGATTTCACTGTGTAGTTGCTCATTAAATCAATAAATATTGTAGTACAAAACATGTGATACATGTTCATTATGGTACTAGACATACATAAATACATCAATGTAAAAGGAGTAGAGAGAATACTAAAGACATAGTGAATCATTGAACAAACTCTGAAATTTACTGATCAAATCACAATGTGTTTCTTGGAATCAAAGGAAAAATAATTACTGTAGCTACAAAAAATAAAAGAAATAACTACAGTGAAATGTCAAGTGCAGTGTTCTTAAACGTGAAATTATGTTCATATTTCTTTAGCCTTCGGCAAATATAGGAAGATTATAATAATTATAATACAATTTGAGTGAATCTTTTCAGTTCTCGTTTACACGTTTATGAATGATTTACAGATCCATGTGGAGGTGGGGCGTGGAAGAGTGCCGATTTGTGAATGGAGATATCTTCAGGCATGGACTTTTATCAAACATGTTGGAGCAGTTTCTTCTCTAACATTTCTATTGTTTAACATTTCAAATGTTTATAAACATTTCTTCTCTAATTCCAGACTGCTGGGACTACGGCTGCTCCTAAGGCCATACAGACTTCATATAAATCCATAATGAACTTTTTCACACTATCTGTTGTTAGTGTCACTATCTGTCACTATCTGTTGTTACCCAGATGAGGATGGGTTCCCTTCTGAGTCGGGTTCCTCTCAAGGTTTCTTCCTCTTAAAACATCTTAGGGAGTTTTTCCTTGCCACCGTCGCCACTCAGTGGCTTGCTCAGTTGGGATAAATTCACACCTTTAATATCTGTATACCATGTTGATATTTCTGTAAAGCTGCTTTGAGACAATGTCTATTGTAAAAAGCGCTATACAAATAAAATTGAATTGAATTGAAGCAGATTGGACATTGTATGTTTGAGTTACAACAACTTCTTTTTCATGGTGAAACATAGAAATTTGTAAGACTGCCATGCCCATGACGTGCCGCGAAAACACAAAAGTTTTGCAATTTAGCATTGTCAATGCCTTTAGATGTGACGCACCCAATATGATGTCGATCTGATGAAATCTCTAGGAGGAGTTTGTTATAGTATGAGGCCTGGAAATGGCAAAAAAAAACCCAGCAAAAAATATAGCTGCAAGCAGCAATGAAAGGGCCCTTGCACCCGGGTGCACGTTGGGGCTGTTCTGCCAGGGGAATGCCATTCAATTTTTTTTATCACTTTTTAGCACTTACATGTCATTAGGAGTGTATTACGATGTCAAATGTATCATTTCCTGTTGCCAGCAGGTGGCGCTATGACTAATAGTGAATCTTGTCATGTAGATGTCTTCAGGCCGGGACTTTTGTCAAACATGTGAAGTTTGGAGCAGATTGGACATTCCATGTTTGAGTTATAACAAGTTCCTTTTTCATGGAGAAACATCAAAATTTGTGAGACTGCCACACCCACGCCATGCAGCAAAAACTTCACAAGTTAGTATCGTCAATGCCTTTAGATGAGACTGACCCAATATGATGCAGATCTGATGAAAGATCTAGGAGGAGTTCGTTAAAGTACGAGGCCTGGAAATGGCAAAAAACGGAGCAAAAATCTTCAAGAAAAATCAAAATGGCTGACTTCCTGTTGAGTTTAGGGCATGGGTTCAAGAGATGTTTTTGTATGTATTGGCATCTTACACATGTTTACCGAATGTCGTACATGTAGGTGAAACGTAGCGCGAGGCACACATCGGTGAAATTTTGTAGGTGACGCTGTCAAGCCATTTTGCCACACCTAAGTTATCGAGTTTTCGAGCATTCCGAAGGTGCCATATGTGCATTTAAAACGTAGGGGGTGCTATGGAGCTGATGAGGCACAACTATGATAAAATGCAACATCACATCAATTAATGTCGTAAGACAAATGCATATGTAAAGTTTCATGGATTTTCAGCCATGTTAAGTCTCTCAAAACACCACGGGAAACTTATACAACATTTGGAGCAGAATGGACATTTTATGTTTGAGTTATAACAACTTCCTTTTTCATGGCGAAACATCGATGCAGATGAGAAGTTTTTGTACGCATTGGCATGTTTCACATGTTTACGGAATTTCGTACATGTAGGTGAAACGTAGCTCAACGCGCACATCGGTGAAATTTTGTAGGTGGTGCTATCGAGCCATTTTGCCACACTCAATACTGGAACCCCTATCAGATGTAAATGCTCATGGGTTCTGACACGTCTGCAAAGTTTCATGAGTTTTCGGTTATGTTTAGGCCCTCTAAAATGCAATTCATTTTGGAAAAGAAGAAGAAGGAGAATTAAAGCTGCAAGCAGCGATGAAAGGGCCCTCACACCCGGATGCATGTTGGGTCTGCTCTGCCAGGGGCACTCCGTTACATTTTTTTTTAGCACTTTTTCGCATTTATATGTTGTTAGGGGTGTATCATGATGTAAAACATGTAATTTCCTGTTGCCAGCAGTTGGTGCTATGACTGTAACTGAATATTGGCATGTAGATGTCTTCAGGCCGGGACATTTATCAAACATGTGAAGATTGGAGCAGATTGGACAGTCTATGTTTCAGTTATAACAACTTCATTATTCATGGCGAAACATTGAAATTTATGAGAGCGCCACACCCACACCATGCAATGAAAACTCAAACGCTTTGCAATTTAGCATCATGTATGCCTTTAGATGAGACTGACTGAATGTGATGCCGATCTGATGAAATCTCTAGGGGGAGTACATTAAAGTGCGAGGCCTGGAAATGGCAGCTGATGAAGAGCACCCCTGTATCTGCACACACAGGAAGAATGAAAACACGCTTTGAAAGGGCACATTTGATGAAAGTGGCTTTCTACACTTCAATTCTCTCTTTGTTCACCGCATCATACTTTCTTGTCATATAATAGATTTGAATGTAAACAATCCTATTTCGTATCATTTTACATCAGAAACCTGCAAAGTATCATATTATGTGAAAAATGTCATATTGGAGCAGGTCATGCTATTGATTATATGCGTTTGTTAGAAATCTATTTTCCCTTGCTCCCAGCGGCTTGAGACTCGCTGTTTAGGGATTTAAGCCAATGTAGCGCACCTGTGTGTCTGCACACACAGGAGGAATGAAAACACGCTTTGTCAGAGCAAATTTGACAAAAAGTGACTTTCTACACGTCAAATCTCACATTTTTCCCCTTAGCTTACTTTATTATCATATAATGGACTTTAATGTAAACAATTCTATTTCGTATCATTTTACGCCAGAAACCTGCAAAGTATCATATTATGTGAAAAGTGTCATATTGGTGCAGGGCACGCAATTGATTATATGCGCTGGTTAGAAATTTCCCTTGCTCCCAGTGGCTTGAAACTTGCTGTATAGGGATTTAACCCTCTTACTTAGTCTTTGATCTATTCCCATAAGGACGAAATACCGGCTTGGTCGTCTATGCCAAATCCCCGTAAGGCCGATATAGCGGTTTTACAGTGTAAATGTTATCCCCGTAAGGCTGGTATACTGGCATTACTCTGCTATGATTCCTTACTTATTTAATTATTATTTTTTGACCTGGAAGGTTGATGACGTCATGACGTCACGACGTGATTACGTTATTATGCCGGAATTACGATGAAGCTGATCGAAGCGTGAATATTGGTGTAATAGTAGAAGTGAACTAAAAATGCCAAAGCGAAAAGCTAATCGTGTTCCAGCTAAAGTTACACCTACAATGAACACAGGTACATCTAAAACAGTGGAAAAAAAAAGAAAACATACACAGTTACACAGGCGAGAGCGAGGATTCTAGATAGTGACAGCAGTGAAAGTTCAGGTGATGTTGAAACCGAAACCGAAACTGATAGTGACCCAAACTCTCCTGATTCAGACCCTGATCCGTCTTCATCTTCAGCATCAACCAGTGCGACTGACACTGCAGGGGTCTGGAATCATAACGGGACCATTTCTGTGCATTCGTGAAAACACTACCTGCTGGTCTGATTATCACCAGAAACTTGACTTTTGGTGCTAAAATGCATTTATTTATTTATTATTTACTTGAATTTATTCAAAGGCATTGACCACGCTGATGCTCATATGGTACCTCTAAATGAGTATAAGGATTTTAGTGAGCATTTTTCGTCAATTCTCTAGTTAAGAATTGTGCTCTAAGTTTAGTAAAAACACTGAACTGCTTAATTTCCAAAGTAATATTACACAAATACATTATTATAAGTTGTTTCAAGGCCTAAAAATGTTTAAATTAAAATGTTGATTTTGGCCCAGGAACTCAGGGTTGGCGTGTTGTTTCTCTGGGGAATATAGGGTTATGGGACATAATACCGTGGGAACTTAGGGGTAAGAGGGTTAAGCCAATGTAGCACACCCGTGTGTCTGCACACACAGGAGGAATGAAAACATGCTTTGTCTGATGACTCCATATGAGATGTTTCACTTGTTTGCAAGTCAATATGAACTGGTTCACTTGTTTATGACTTAATCCGATACTATGACATGTTTCACATGTTTATGACTCAATATGAGATGTTTCACTTGTTTACGACTCAATATGATCTGTTTCACTTGTTTATGACTTAACATGATACTATGACATGTTTCACATGTTTATGACTCAATATCAGATGTTTCACTTGTTTATGACTCAATATGATCTTTTTCACTTGTTTATGAATACTATGACATGTTTCACATGTTTATGACTCAATATGAGATGTTTCACATGATTATGATTTATTATGATTCTTTGACACGTTTATGACTTAATATGATATGTTTCACATGTTTATGATTTAATATGATTGACATGTTTAAGACTCAATATGATCTGTTTCACTTGTTTATGACTTAACATGATATGTTTCACATTTTTATGACTCAATATGAGATGTTTCCCTTTTTTATGACTCAATATGGTCTGGTTCACTTGTTTATGACTTAATATGATACTCTGACATGTTTCACTTGTTTACGACGTAATATGATACTATGACATGTTTCACATGTTTATGACTCGATATGAGATGTTTCACTTGTTTACGACTCAATATGATCTGGTTCACTTGTTTATTACTTAATATGATACTATGACATGTTTCACATATTTATGACTCAAAATGAGATTTTTCACTTTTTTATGGTTTAATATGATACTATGACATGTTTCACATGTTTGTGACTCAACATGAGATGTTTCACATGATTATGATTTAATATGATTCTTTGACATGTTTATGACTTAATATGATACTATGACATGTTTATGACTCAATATGAGACCTTTCACTTGTTCATGACTCAGTACGATCTGATTCACTTGTTTACGACTTGAACGATCTGTTTCACTTGTTTACGACTCTAAATGATCTGTTTCACTTGTTTATGACTTCATATGATACTATGACATGTTTGTGACTCAACATGAGACGTTTCATTTGTTTACGACTCAAAATGATCTCTTTCATTTGTTTATAACTTAATGTGATACTATGACATGTTTCACATGCTTATGACTCAATATGATCTGTTTCACTTGTTTATGACTTAATATGATACTATGACATGTTTCACTTGTTTATGACTCAATATGAGACCTTTCACTTGTTTTCGACTCAAAATGATCTGTTTCACTTGTTTATGACTTAATATGATACTATGACATATTTATGACGCAACATGAGATGTTTCACTTGTTTACGACTCAAAATGATCAGTTTCACTTGTTTAAGACTTAATATGATACTATGACAGGTTTCACATGTTTATGAGATGTTTCAATTGTTTATGACTCAAAATGATCTGTTTCACTTGTTTATGAGTTAATATGATTCTATGACATGTTTCACATGTTTATGACTCAGTATGAGATGTTTCACTTTTTTATGACTTAAAAATCATCTGTTTCACTTGTTTATGACTTAAAATAATACTATGACGTGTTTATGACTCAGTACGAGATGTTTAACTTCTTTACGACTCAAAATGATCCATTTTACTTGTTTATGACTTAAATGATCTGTTTCACTTGTTTATGACTTAATATGATACACTGACATGTTTATGACTCAATACGATCTGTTTTGCTTCTTTACGACTCAATATGATGTTTCAATGTTTATGACTTTATATAATACTATTACATGTTTATGACTCAATACAAGATGTTAGACTTCTTTATGACTCAATATGATCTGTTTCACTTGCTTACGACTCTAAATTATCTGTTTCACATGTTTATGATTTAATATGATTGTTTGACATGTTTACGACTCAATATGATCTGTTTCACTTGTTTAAGACTTAATATGATACTATGACATGTTTCACATGTTTGTGACTCAATATATGTTTCACTTGTTTATGAATTAATATGATACTATGACAAGTTTCAAGGGTTTATGACTCAATATGAGATGTTTCACTTGTTTACAACTCAATATGATATGAGTAGTTATATCATACACTTTCTGTCAAACTGTCAAAGTAGTGTGTGCTGATTTATGGCCCTTTGTGCTTCTCAGGCCGACATTTCTGCAGGTGAGTTAATTTATGACCAAGGGTGGGGGTAATCCTATCGTCTGTATCAGTGGGTCAATCTGGCTCCTGTGTGTCTGGGCAGTGGTGGAGAGAGGTGTGTGGGGGACTAGCCCCCCTCCCAACAAAGGTGTTTATGTTAATGAGTCTGTTTTTTTTTTTTGGGGGGGGGGGGGGGGTATTTCGTTTGTGTAACCACATTGTTAGAAAAAGCATGATGTTTGAATGTGTACATATATGAGTAGAATATTTGTTTTGTGAAATAAATGAAAACAAATGTTGATTAAGTTTTTAGGGACCCCGGTTTGCCTTTGAATAAAACGTTTAGGAGGTAATGTGTTTAAAAAAAAAAAAAAAAAAGAATCTGTTTAAAAGAATCGTGCGTATTACATTCCTTCTAAACATAAACCTTTAGGAGGTAAAAAATTATTAAAAGAGCTGTTTAAAAAGAATTGCGTGTATTACATGACTTCTAAACAAAGATCCTTATGAGTTAAAAATGTTAAAGCGTTGGCTAAAGGAATCGCCGTATTGGTTAAGCTAAAAGATAAGTTTTCCCGAGATGTCTTCCATTCACTAGGTTAAAGCAGTAATGACGTTAAACCGAATCACCTCTCTCTCTCTCTCTCTCTCTCTCTCTAAACCCCGCCCATACATACGTGTTTCAGACACACCTCTCTCTCTCTCACTCTCTCTCACTCTCTCGCTCTTTAAACCCCAGCCATACATGTGTTTCACCGTTAGACAGCGCTTTCTGTCAAACTGTCAATCAAAGTAGTGTGCTAATTTATGATCTTTGTGTTTTTCCTGAACAACAGTTTGTAGGTACACATAATTTATGGCCCTTTGTGTTTTTCCTGACCAAGAGTTTTGTGGGGGAGACAGTTATTTTATGACCAGGGGGGCGGGGTGTAATCCTATCAGTTTGTTTATGATAATGAGTTAGTGTCTGGTGGTGTTAATGGCTTTTAAATATCATCTTAAGACTTTATGGTTAAAACACAGAAGACAGTCTGCAACTATCTGATACAATGACTACTCCGAGAACTCCTAATATCCCTAGAAGACTGTCCTGCATCACACCTATAAGAGACTCTGATGAAAAGCGTGAGCAGTTAACTTTTGCTCCAAGAAAAAAACAACAATGTATTAGTTTGTTAAAAATTCTTCGTAAGAATGACATTGTAAAGGAACTGATTAACCCTGAGCAGGGCGTTACCAACTCCGGAGAACCTCTCTTAAGACCGCCCTCATGCAGCGATGATTAAAACGGGGTAGCCTGTGTTACAGTGAACACGTATTACAAAGATGTCTCAAGATTCTGCATATGCCTGCTACAGCAACAACCCAGAGACAGCGCTGGCCCTTCCACAAACGTGCGACAACAGGTGGCTAGATAATTTCTGCAAGGAATTAGGATATCACAACCTAAGTTTCCTCACAACTCCGTACGGAATCAGTGGTTCTTAACTGGCTCCTCTGCCTATGTCGGTATTGATGACACAGACGGCTGTATTTGATCTGACGCATTCAAGATTATAAAAGCGACAGTCGTGGTCCTTCTGGAACATCTTATCAACAAAAAGCTGAAAGAACTCTGTTTGGGGTGCGAAGTGGATCATCCAAGTCAGATTAGACAGTCATGTCTGTTCGAACCTGGCTCGTATTTCTTTGACAAATACTTTGAGGAACTATCACGTGATCTGGTCAAACCCGGACTTAAACATTTCATCGCTCAAGCATTGAGTCGGTGTGGTTTGAGGGTTAACCCCCAGAGAATTCAAGGATTGGTGGATGCCGTTCTGCACGAGCTGCAGGACGAAGTGTACATCGTGCAAAGGCTTCACGAGGCCAGAGAGAAACTTGTGGATATCAGCAGCGAGCAGATCATCTACGACACCGTGGACAGCTGGAAGGGGGACGCACCAGTCGTTTGAGATGGGAAATGTGTGCAGCGCTACAGGATTAGCAAAGAGTTTGCTTAAACTCTGTATTAAGTGTGAGATGTCCAGTCTATTGTACAAATGACTGTGCTGTAAATGGATGCGATGTTGACCCGAGACGTCTAACAAATCTTGTGAATCAGATGTGTCTTGTGCGAGGTACGGTGTGCGATTGGACTGCTTTGTTACAGTACATATGTGTATTAATGCATGCGATCCGATTTGGGCATCTATCACTAAAATACTAGATCTTGTGACTGAATGTGGCAGACATGTTAGAATTGTAGACATTTTATGTATGTGTACATATGTGCATGATTTGTGTGTAATCCTTCTGTCGAGAAATGAGCAGACTGTTGTCTGTGAAATAATCAACACATTTATCGCATATATGGTTGAGAAAAACACTGTGATGTGTATAAAATTTCTACACTCCCTCGATGATGATGTATGATAATGTTTGTGTTCTTTTACTGAAATAACATTTTTATCAAATAACATCTACTGACATTTAAGACCATCTGAGTTATTCTTTTGTGGAGGCTAAAGTGTCGATATGTAGGAAGAAATGAAAAAATTGTATTACACACCTTCAAATGCGGGGTATTTTGGTGGTAAAAAACGTTTAAAAGACGGCATTTTAAAAGAAACAGGGGTTCGTTTAACAGATAAACAAGTTTCGGAGTGGCTTGCCGGCGAGGATGCTTACATGTTACACAGAACTGCACCGTTAAAATACAAAAGAAATCCTGTTTTTATTTATGGTATTGATATGCAGTTTCAAGCCGATCTGGTCGATATGTCTGCATACGCCAAGGAAAACGATAACGTTCATTTTCTGTTGACGTGCATAGACATTTTTAGTAAATATGTGTGGACTGGGGGTTTTAAAAAATAAATCCGGTGTCGAGATGTCTAAAGCTTTCGAATCTATACTGGATGAAGGCAGGGTGCCCTGTAAACTACAGACAGATAATGGGAAAGAATTTTTTAATAAACATTTTCAAAGCATGACAAAAAAGTACAACATACAACATTTTGCAACAGCCACCGATTTAAAAGCATGCATTGTCGAACGGTTTAATAGAACCTTAAAAGGGCGGATGTGGAGATATTTAACTGCTACAAACTCCAAATGCTATATCGATATTCTACAAGACATCACAGATGGATACAATGCCAGTTATCACAGGAGCATTAAGATGAGACCTATTGATGTGAACAAAGAAAATGAATCTGCGGTGTATAAAAACCTATATGGGCCTAAAGACGGTCCCACCGTAACTCCTAAATTTAAATATAAAGCTGACAACATTGTTAGAATTTCTAAAGTAAGAGGTCCGTTCACAAAAGGTTATAAAGAAAACTATACGCACATGTTTTTCACTATAACAGAATGCATATCACGTGAATGTCCCGTCTATAGAATGTGTGATTATGACGGCGATGTCATCGATGGTGTTTTTTATGAAAAGGAATTACAAAAAATATTTGTGAACAAAAACAAAACATTTAAAGTGGAAAAAATTTTAGACAAGAAGAAACAAGGCCGAACAACTGGATATTATGACGACGTCGTTTTTTTGATCAGGGAGATCAACACGTCCCTGACACAACATGCTGGTCTCGGCTATGATCATGTTAAAAATAAAGTATTTCTGAAAAGCCCTCCGAAGACATTGCTGACATTTTATGGAAAGGTGGCCAATATTTTAGGATTAAAACTGGGGGTTGCTATTGAAACTACAGACCATACTCTTGAAAGATCTGGTATAACTTATACAGACATTAATGTGGGGTTTTACAGTATGTACAGTATCTCACAAAAGTGAGTACACCCCTCACATTTTTGTAAATATTTGATATCTTTTAATGTGACAACACTGAAGAAATGACACTTTGCTACAATGTAAAGTAGTGAGTGTACAGCTTGTATAACAGTGTACATTTGCTGTCCCCTCAAAATAACTCAACACATAGCCATTAATGTCTAAACCGCTGGCACCAAAAGTGAGTACACCCCTAAGTGAAAATGTCCAAATTGGGCCCAAAGTGTCAATATTTTGTGTGGCCACCATTATTTTCCAGCACTGCCTTAACCCTCTTGGGCATGGAGTTCACCAGAGCTTCACAGGTTGCCACTGGAGTCCTCTTCCACTCCTTCATGATGACATCACGGAGCTGGTGGAAGTTAGAGACCTTAGGCACCTTCCATTTGAGGATGCCCCACAGATGCTCAATAAGGTTTAGGTCTGGAGACAAGCTTGGCCAGTCCATCACCTTCACCCTCAGCTTCTTCAGCAAGGCAAAAGATGTTATCATGCTGGAATACTGCCCTGCGGACCAGTCTCCGAAGGGAGGGGATCATGCTCTGCTTCAGTATGTCACCATACATGTTGGCATTCATGGTTCCCTCAATGAACTGTAGCTCCCCAGTGGCAGCAGCACTTATGCAGCCCCAGACCATGACATTCCCACCACCATGCTTGAGTGTAGGCAAGACAGACTTGTCTTTGTACTCCTCACCTGGTTGCCACCACACACGCTTGACACCATCTGAACCAAATAAGTTTATCTTGGTCTCATCAGACCACAGGACATGTTTCCAGTAATCCATGTCCTTAGTCTGCTTGTCTTCAGCAAACTGTTTGCGGGCTTTCTTGTGCATCATCTTTAGAAGAGGCTTCCTTATGGGACGGCATCCACGCAGACCAATTTGATGCAGTGTACGGCATATGGTCTGAGCACTGACAGGCTGACCCCCCACCCTTTCAACCTCTGCAGCAATGCTGGCGGCACTCATATGTCTATTTCCCAAAGACAACCTCTGGATATGACGCTGAGCATGTGCACTCAACCTCTTTGGTCGACCATGGCGAGGCCTGTTCTGAGTGGAACCTGTCCTGTTAAACCGCTGTATGGTCTTGGCCACCGTGCTGCAGCTCAGTGTCAGGGTATTGGCAATCTTCTTATAGCCTAGGCCATCTTTATGTAGAGCAACAATTCTTTTTTTCAGACCCTCAGAGAGTTCTTTGCAATGAGGTGCCATGTTGAACTTCCAGTGACCAGTATGAGGGAGTGTGAGAGCGATGACACCAAATTTAACATACCTGCTCCCCATTCACACCTGAGACCTTGTAACACTAACAAATCACATGACACCGGGGAGGTAAAATGGTTAATTGGGCCCAATTTGGACATTTTCACTTAGCGGTGTACTCACTTTTGTTGCCAGTGGTTTAGACATTAATGGCTGTGTGTTGAGTTATTTTGAGGGGACAGCAAATTTACACTGTTATACAAGATGTACACTCACTACTTTACATTGTAGCAAAGTGTCATTTCTTCAGTGCTGTCACACTAAAAGATATAATCAAATATTTACAAAAATGTGAGAGGTGTACTCACTTTTGTGAGATACTGTATATTTATACGATATCATAGAATTCCAGACCGTGGGTGATTTCTACGTACCGCTGATAAGATGTGTACATATAGAGGGGGAGAATCACAAGATTGTTAGTGTTAGATACGACAACCCACACTACGTATCAGTTAATAAATCATCCGTCAGTGAGATAACCATACAAGTGAAAGACAATCAAAATCAAGACGTGCACTTCAGTTACGGGAAGGTGTCATATTTGTCATAAATGTCATAAATGTCATATTTCAACATTATATCGCGTATTACCAGAATCAAGCGGTGAACGGACTCCCCGGCTATGCAGGGGGCGGTGTTATGTATGGATCCGGGTTAGGGGGTATGTTTAGAGGTCTCTTTAGAATGGCTATTCCGTTGCTAAAATCTGGTTTTAGCATAGCCAAGCCACATCTTAATTCAGCTGCAAAAAACATACTCAGCGATGTTGTTAGCAATACATTATCACATATGCTTAATAATAACAAAAATAATAACACTCAAGACGGGTCTGGAGTTGTGGTGATGGCTCGCAGAAGAGCATCTAGACCGCCAGGGGTCTGGAGGAGTGGCCAAACGATGAAGAAAAGAAAACATAACACCAAGAAATCGTCAGTGGTAAAACGCAAACACAAGAAGACACCAAACAGCTCTACAGCAAAAAGACCAAATACCTGTGTTAAAACAATATTTTAGACCATGTCTTTACTACACAACATATCAGAAGAATGCTTAAAAACCGAACTGGATCTATTCACAGTACCGTTGACTCAAACTGTTATTGAAAAAAATACATATATATATAGAAGTACCCCCGTTGTCAGCAATATCGGAAACAACGCCTCTGGAGTTTTTATAGTGGGGACTGGAGAGGATTATGTGGACCTAAACAACACCCTTGTTTTTTTACGTCTCAAAATCACTAATGCAGACAGTAGAGACATTGCAGACGGACCCCCCTTGGGGCTTATTAACTATGCCGGATCTACAATATTTTCACAAGTGGACGTGTCACTTGGAGACCGTCTCATATCACAAAGCTCCAACACATTTCCTTATAATCAAGTGTCTTACCAGTTTTGGTAAAGACACTCTTGAAACACTATTCTCAGCGGGGCTCTTTACAAAGACACGGCCGGGCACATGCATGTGACGGACCCTGCTGGTCATAATAGAGGTTTGACCAAACAAGCTGCATTTACCAACGCCAGCAATGTTTTTGAACTACTGGCACCCATTCACAGCGACATATTCTTTCAAGAAAAATTAATGCTTAACGGTGTGGACATTAAAATTCGCATGACGTGGGCAAAAGATGAATTCTGTTTGATGCGATTCGACGCTGTAGCCTATAATCTAAACATCGTGTCAGCTTCACTGTTTGTGAAAAAAGTGTCTGTATCACCAGGTGTGCGATTGGGGCACGCACAAGCATTGCTCTCAACACCCAACAAATACTTCATGTACAGAGTATGTGTGAGAAACTTCTCAATTCCTGAAGGCTCACGTGTTTGTAATCAAGAAAACTTGTTCTTAGGAACTCTACCAAAATCTGTGGTTCTGGCTATGGTTGATAATGATGTGTTTACAGGCTTGTATAATAAAAATCCGTTCGCATTTAAAAACTATGACCTAGAATTTTTGGAAGTTTTCTGGACGGCCAGCGGCACCCCACTAAACCTCTGCAACCTGAATATGGAAGTGGATCTGCAGTGTTTGAATTTTACCAGTTAGTGCTGGCTTCTGGAAAGCATCTTAAAAATCAGCCTCTATCTATTGATAGGGAGGATTTTCTGCACGGTTATACCCTTTATGTGTTTAATCTCATGCCAGACAAAGACTGCAGTCAACACGTATCTGTCACGAACCTCGAATCGGCACGGAAGCAGGAGCGGGCGGCAGGTGTAGAGCGTTGTATCGGGAAGTTCAAGAAATGTAGTCGTAGGACAGGCAAAGGTCAAGCGATCAGGCGAACAACACAAACGGGGTCAGGCAGAGAGCGTAGTCGAAACCGGAAACAAGGATCGAGGATCACGTGAAAACAAACAAACTAGAATGGCTTGGTAACGCAGAGAAACGAGTGACTGAGCATATACTTCGCGTAGATTCTGGGTGAATGACTTCCCTAAGTAGTAGCGGTGAGAGTGTGTGTGTGATTGGTGCCAGGTGTGTCTGGTCAGAACTCCGGGGATGGTGAGTGCATGCGTGCATGAGAAGCAAGTGTTGCATCCTGGGAATTTGAGTTCTGATCGGACTGAGCTGTGACAGAACCCCCCCCCCCCCAAAGGGCTCACTCCGGGAGCCGAGTTCATTCTTGGCCTCCCCCGAGGTCGTGGACCAGGGAGATAAGGATAAGTTGCGTGAAAGTCTTTAGTAGCTGTGGATCCAGTATATCCTGCTTGGGAACCCAGCATTGTTCCTCAGGTCCATAACCCTCCCACTCGACCAAATACTCCAGCTTGCCTCTCCTGTGTCTAGATTTGAGGATGTTCTTGACATGGTAAGCCGGTTGTCCATCAATTTCCAGAGGGGTCGGAGGAGTTTCAGATGGTACTTCGGTGGCTAATGGACCGTTGATAACAGGTTTGAGACGTGATACATGGAATGAGGGGGAGATGCGGCTGTGTCGTGGCAGTTCCAGACGGTAGGTGACTTCATTGACTCGCTTGAGGATCTTGAATGGTCCAGTGTATCTTGGCGTTAGTTTTTCACAGCTATGAGCTTGTCTTAAGTCCTTTGTGGACAACCACACCCGATCGCCTGGTTGGTAATTAGGGTGTTCTTTGCGGCGGCGATCTGCCTTGCGCTTGTATGTGTCTGTGGTCTCTTTCAGGCGTCGGTGGGTGTCAGCCCAGACACGCTCGCTACGTTCAAACCAGTGGTCAACGGCAGGAGCTGCGGTGGGAGTTGCATTCCACGGGAACAGTGGAGGTTGGTAACCTAGTACGCACTGGAAAGGAGTGAGATTGGTAGCCGAATCACGTAGTGAGTTCTGGGCGTACTCGGCCCATGGCAAAAACTTGCTCCAATCCTCTGGGTTATTGGCACAGAAAGTATGGAGGAATCGCCCTAGTTCCTGATTGATTCGTTCAACTTGTCCATTGGCTTGTGGGTGATATCCGGAGGTGAGATTCACTGTTACTCCCATCTTGGTCATGAAGCTGGACCACACTCTGGAAGTAAACTGTGGGCCCCTGTCACTGACAATCTCCTCCGGAATGCCGAAATATCTGAACACATGCTGGAATATAAGTTCGGCTGTCACGAAGGCGGTGGGGAGAGCAGGTAATGGAATGAAACGTACGGACTTGGAAAACCGGTCCACTGTGACTAGAACTGTGGTATTTCCTTGGGATCTTGGCAAATCCGTTATGAAGTCTACGGATATGTGTGACCATGGGCGTTCGGGTATGGGTAAGGGCTTGAGCCTCCCAGCTGGGAGGGTCCGAGGTACCTTATTCTGTGCGCAAGATGAACAGGACGTCACCACCTTGTGTATATCTCCCCCCATATTGGACCACCAGTACTTCTCTTTTAGGAGATGGTGTGTGCGCTGTGCCCCTGGATGCCCTGTACCGAGTACCGTGTGTGCCCAGATGATGAGTTCTTGGCGGTACTCTTCGGGTACAAATAGTTTGTTCGGAGGACACTTTACGGGTACTTGTGACTGGGGAATCTGCTCTAGCTCCTGGTCTAGATCCCACTCTAGCGCATTGATAATACATGAAGGATGGATGATGTACTCTTCATGCTCGTTGACACGTTCTGTGTGGTCGAGACGAGACAGGGCATCAGCTTTTATGTTCTTGGACCCGGGTCTGTAGGATAATGTGAAGTGAAACCTGGTGAAGAACAGGGCCCATCGGGCCTGGTGGGGTGTGAGTCGCTTTGCAGTGCGAAGGTACTCCAGGTTCTTATGGTCTGTGAAGATGACAAAGGGATGTGTAGCCCCCTCTAACCAGTGTCTCCACTCCTCCAGCGCTAACTTAATTGCCAAGAGTTCACGATTTCCCACATCGTAGTTTCTCTCAGCGGGGGAAAGCTTTCGCGAGAAGAACGCCACCGGATGGAGCTTTGGCTTCTCTCCAAATCGTTGGGATAGAATGGCACGTCGTTAATTAGACATTGGAAGACCGAGGGAGCGTTAGAAAGCCCATACGGCATGACCTGATACTCATAGTGGCCTGAAGTTGTGCTGAACCCAGTCTTCCATTCATCTCCCTCTCGAATCCGGACCAAGTTGTATGCACTGCGTATGTCCAGTTTCGTGAAGATGGTGGCAGTGCGTAATTGTTCCAGAGGGGCTGGTACTAGAGGTAGTGGGTAACGGTACTTGACGCAACACTTTTTTAGTCCTCGGTAGTCGATGCATGGTCGTAAACCTCCTCCCTTCTTCTCCACGAAGAAAAACCCCGCGGATGCAGGAGAAGTAGATGGTCGTATATAACCTTGGTGCAACGCTTCCTGAATGTACTCTTCCATGGCTTTTTGCTCAGTTACCGTTAACGGATAGACTGTCCCTCGTGGTGGTGTAGTGCCTGGGAGCAAATCGATTGCGCAGTCGTAATCTCGATGAGGAGGTAGTCCACTAGCCTTCTTCTTACTGAATACTTCTATGAGGTCGTGGTAAACACTGGGGATCAGAACGTTGTCTGCCTTGTCCGGGCTCTCAATGGATGTGGATGCTAAGGAGATCACAGGGACTTGGAGACAGTGATTAATGCAGTGAGCTGACCAGCGAGTGATCTCCCTTTGATTCCATGAAATTTGTGGGTTGTGAAGTTCGAGCCAAGGAAGACCGAGAACCACTGGATGCCGGGCCGTCACAATGACATGGAACGTAAGTTTCTCCTGATGAAGAGCGCTGGTGCGGAGGTTAATAGGTTCGGTGCAGTGGGTGATTAAACCATCTCCAATGGGGGCTCCATCAATGGCTTGGACATGGCGGGGGGTGCTGAGAGGACGAACGGGGATGTTATATTGGAGTATGGTCTCTTGGTCAATGAAGTTCCCCGCCGCTCCAGAGTCGATCAGCGCCTCTAAAATACAGGAAACGCTTGAGTATTCTAATATAACGGGTAATACGAACGCAGACTGAACTGAGTACTGGGCAATGGGTTCTAAACTCACCCCTGGCTGAGGTTGTTTGGCAGTTTTGGTTTCCCCTCGGGTAGAGCACTGTTTGAGAGGGCATTGTTGCACGAAGTGGCCCTTCTCGCCGCAGTAGAAACAACAATGTTCACGGCGCCGTCGTTCTCTCTCCTGCATGCTCACCCGAGTCTGTCCCAGCTGCATGGGTTCGCTAGGGCTCTCAGATGCTGGTGCTTCCGCCTCGCTGCATATGGAGCGGCGGCTCCGTAGTAGACGATCCAGGCGTATAGCTACGTTGATGAGTGAGTCGAGAGTCAGCTGATCATTGCGGCACGCCAGCTCCGTTACGATGTCGGCATTTAATCCCCGGTGAAACATAGTCTTTAGAGCGGGTTGATTCCATCCGCTCCTAGCGGCCACAGTACGAAATTCAAGAGCGTAATCCGCCACACAACGTGATCCCTGCGTCAAGGACAATAATTCCTCCCCAGTCTCCCGGTTGTCTGGAGAATGATCGAATACAGTGCGGAAGCGTGATATCAGCTGATCATACGTGCAGATAACGTTCCCTTCCTGTTCCCATTCCGCGGTGGCCCAGAGGAGAGCTCTCCAGGTTAAAAGTTCCATGAAGTGGATTATTTTCCGGTTCTCCGTCATGTCTGGGTACGTGGAAAAAAACAGGGAGCACTGGAGTAAAAAACCTCGGCAGCATGCCGGATCTCCGTCGTATTTCTCCGGCGCTGGAGTGGGAGGTAAGCGTGTGGTCGGTGCCATAGAAAGCTGCGCGGCTTGGTTTAGCCGAGCTACCTGCTCAGTCAGGTTTGCGAGACGGTGATCAT
Organism: Ictalurus furcatus; assembly: GCF_023375685.1. Lineage (NCBI taxonomy): Eukaryota > Metazoa > Chordata > Actinopteri > Siluriformes > Ictaluridae > Ictalurus > Ictalurus furcatus. Next base: position 9,456,289 of record NC_071274.1, read on the forward strand.
GGTCACTAATCATCCGGCCATGTCCCTCGATGGCTTGCGGCCAATGGAGCTCTCCCGCTGCTTCCATTGGAAGGCGAAGTATTCTGTCACGAACCTCGAATCGGCACGGAAGCAGGAGCGGGCGGCAGGTGTAGAGCGTCGTATCGGGAAGTTCAAGAAACATAGTCGTAGGACAGGCAAAGGTCAAGTGATGGGGCGAACAACACAAACGGGGTCAGGCAGAGAGCGTAGTCGAAACCGGAAACAAGGGTCGAGGATCACGAGAAAACAAACAAACTAGAACGGCTTGGTAATGCAGAGAAACGAGTGACTGAGCGTATACTTCGCGTAGATTCTGGGTGAATGACTTCCCAAAGTACTAGCGGTGAGAGTGTGTGTGTGTGATTGGTGCCAGGTGTGTCTGATCAGAACTCCGGGGATGGTGAGCGCATGCGTGCATGAGAAGCGAGTGTTGCATATTGGGAATTTGAGTTCTGATCGGACTGAGCTGTGACAGTATCACTTATCAAGTCTGGAAATATTAGACTAGAAGCACGTTTTAGACAGCTTCTACCCTGAACGATCAACTTAATTGTTTATGCCATATTTGACAGCATCATCAAAGTGTCAAATCGCAGACAGATACTGGTTGATTACTATTAATAGGCAAAATGGACACCATCCAGCTTACACTATAATGGATAAGATCTTGTGTAATACCCATTTTCTCGGCGTACTCCCGTGTGACCACCTACCAAAAGCTCCCTTAAGAAAATTACCGTCAATGGTGATAACCAACATGCATCCTTCAGGACTCCTGGGTGAACACTGTCTAGCCATCTACATAAACGAGTTCGGCGTGGGTTGTTTTTTCAACAGCTTTGGTAATAAACCAGATGACAGTCGTTTTCTGCAAAATATCCAAAACTTCCTAAACCGCAATTCTAGAGTGGTTCAGCATTCAGCAGTACAAGTCCAAGATTTTTCAGCAGAGACCTGTGGGCAGCATTGTGTGATTTTTCTCTATCACATGGTAAAGGGATATGATGATGACCGTGTGTTGAAGATGTATACTGGCGATTTTATTAAAAATGACAAGATGGTGTCAGCATTTATGAAAAAACTAAAACTAAAAAAGGTCGTAATGAAAATGTTTTCAAATGTATTCATTGTGTTCAGACAGGTGAAATGTTTATGTCTAATACTAGATTTTTTCAATAAAAACAAAGAACAGAGATTTCTTCTTCTTTTGACTCTTTATTATTATTATTATCATTATTATTATTATACATATGACACATCCCGCAATACAGATAATAACAAGATCATAAACATTAGAAAACTTGTGGGTTAAAAACTTAGCCACTACTCACGTCAAGAGTGGGTGATTTGAATACTGGGCCATCTGAATAATTTGTTTGTGCTGATGGTGTGCTCGACAGTATTTTCTGTTTTTTACGCTTCTTAGACGAGATGGTTATAGGCGAAGTCGATTTGGTTTTGAAAGAGTTAATTGCGTGTCTGACATAATGGTTTGGCACCGTTGAGTATGGTATGTTTAAAGTAGCAAAAGCCTCCAGAAATTTGAACCAGCCGACAGGTCTTCGGGCATCAGAAATCTTTTGCGGAGCCGTGATGCCTTTAACTAATCGAGCATGTGTGAACCAGGAATTGTTCAACCTTTAAACACAAACTCCCCAGAATCGTCCCAAGATGTGACATCTTTCATTTTAGACATTTTATCGAAAATGTAGCGAGCGTTTTTTACACTCCTCTAAGGAACATTCTTCGAAATATCGGCCACTACATTACTTAAATATAATTATTTAAATCGTCGCGGGGGTTTGCGCCGGGCCGCGCAGACGGCTTTTCTTTTTCAGTGTGATCAGTCTGCGGGAGTGTTAATGTTAATGCGCTGTTTTCACGGTCCCCTTGTCTAGCGATGGTTAAAAAGCGCTGTAAAACGCTTGTTTACAGCTTCGCCTTTTCATAATTGTCCAAGTCAGATCGGTGCAAAATATTTCTTATAGCTATGTCCAAATCATTCTGCACAATTTGCTGAATAGAATCACAGGTTGTTCAGGTCTTTAGTTTATCCAACTGATGCTGCGGGACTAAAAACATTTTCTCTGCGTACTCCATTCCCTGTTATCTAGAAGCAATCAGGCTGGAGATGAAAGGAATAGCCACGCTTAACAGCGGTAGAAGAAAGCCCCCCCTGTTGGTTTATTACACGTCTCTTTTTTTAACTTCAACCGTGTTATCCGCAACAAATTTGATTACACTTTTCCTTTTTCTCAGTTTCTGGTATTGTTGTGATGTGAGCGGTATATTACCATAGAGAACATTAAGAGCTACTTCACACAGTGTCGCAATGAGTTTGTCTGTGGCAGTTTGTAAAATAATCCATCTTTGTTTGGGTGTTGCTTTTAATAATATTTTTAAAAGCGGCAGGTTTCTACAAAGTCTGGCCGACATTTCGCTATCTTCTTTTCTGTAGATATACCACAGGGTGTGGTGCAAGTAAATCTGTCCTGAGCTGATAGTGTTCGGGTGTTTTTGTTTTATAATCAATCAGCAGATACCTGAAGGGTTTGCTGGTTGCATATTGATAACACTCCATTAAAAATTTTGTGTTGCTGGGATACATTTGTCTTCCTAGAACACTGACTTGATTAGCGTCTCGGGGGTTTTTAAACAACATCAGATAATTTGTGTTTAAGCTGATGGTCCTGCTGGCTTTCTCTTGGCAAAATAAACTCTGCACAGTATAAATAGTGCTAAGATTTCTATGATGTACATACTGGGTGAACACTTTTTCCACCTCGTTGCTCCCGCTGGCCTCTTTCATCAGATCATCAAGGATCAACAAATTAGTTGTGTTGGCTGGAAACAGAGCATCATCATTCAGAGTCTGTGGTAATCCTTCAACAAATTTTATTTTGTACATTTTCAACAATTCATCATACAACGGTTGCCAACAATCATAAATATACACAATATTTAAAAAATTTTTAGAAATCAATTGTACAGCATTTTGCAACAACATTTTTACAAAATATGACTTCCCCGAGTTTGAAGGGCCGCTTATCACACATGAAATGGGTGTTGTAATCTGAAATCAAAACCATCTGTGTCTCGCACACCCCTATGTCCAAAAAGATTGTCAGAAGCCATATGGGAGCGTTGTAAAATCAGGGAGCAGCACGCGTTTGTTGTACAACACCTTAAACTTTTTAACAACTGACTTATCATATAGTGTGAAATGTTTTTTATTACGTACAATGGTGTCTGTGTATGCCAGTATATGACGACTATTATCTGCCCCCACGACGTAGTGGTCAATCTAATTTAATGGTTTTTGAATTTACAGCGTTGAGTGTGATACCTTTGGCTTTCATGCAAACCTTGCCCTTCGCAGTGCGGTAACGGTATGTTTTTGGCCCACCTGAACAAAATTCGATAATGTGATCACCTTCTCCAACCTCATCAGTTAAATTGCTGAGATAAGGTCCCAATGGAGGTTCCCAGTCGCCCTCTCTAGATGTAAAGATCACACTTTCTGTGTCACTGTACAATAACCTGTCACCCAATTTGTCCATCAACTCATACAGCTCTAGACGTGCATGAGCTGTTGTAAAAGGCCCAAGAAAGATGTTGATGTAACGAGTCTGACCCCCTTTCCCATCTGCATAACACCACTGAATTAGCGCTACGCTGTCTGACACGAAGGAAAAGTGTTTAACATGTTGTGTAAACTGTTCCGGGTCCGAAATCAGTTCTGAACATGGCAAGTTTTCACCCATTGAGAAACGACCCCCAAAGTGATTTCAGCAGAAGTTTGTTAATAGAACTCTGTGCTGGGTTATGACTTATCAACATCCATCTTAATCTCCTCTTTCTCAAAGTAATTTGAGATGTAGGATTCCTTGTCTGTGTCTGTCACAATGTGTGCGGGGAACCCACTGGCCTCTTGTTTGTATTGTAAAAATGTTTTAACATAGTCACAAAACAAAGTTTCTGACCGTTGTGGAAAATGCCACACCTTGTCCACTTTCGTTATAACATAACCCTTTTCCACACCTTTCAACAGCTCGATGCTGACCCAACAGCCTGAAATCGCTCTTTCCTCATCAGTATGGCCACACGGGTCTGTCTGATTCTGCTGGTCGGCGCATGTACAACAGAGTGGAAACATAAGGTTACCACGAGCCCTATAGGGAAGGACGGGGTGAAGCAGTTTTCATGGCGGTAGGACTGTTGCTTTGACAAACCCGTAATAATTTTCAAGAGGTTCAAAATCCTTGAAAATTATTTGTGGATGTCCTATGGGGTAGCATTTTTTGGCCTTGCAAAAGGGATACAAGCATTTAAAGTCGAAATATCGTATTTTTTCACTAACGTCGGCTTTGTGATACAATTTGTACGTGTTAGTACGACCACCAAATAGAGCGTTGCGCGGTTTCAATCTTTCAGGTTGTGTGTAAGTGGACATAAAGGCCATTACAACAACATCGGTCTGTTTAGCGTTATTCCACTCACACTCCCACATCACCTCAACATTGAGACCATACGCTTTTTCCAATATTTCGACTTTGTCATCAAATTGTCTTCTGAGCAATCCGTAGGGCACTTTTGATAACGGATGTAAATGGTTGGGGTTATAACGACAATCATGTCTGTGAAACATACAACCGTTGAATTCGAAAGCGTATTTGACACCATCCTTTTCATAATAACTATCGAGATGGTATTTTCCAATCACCATCTCACCGTGGTTTAATGCCTGCCGAATGTTTATGCTGCGTGTTGTTTTGACATATTCAAGCCATTCAATGGAAACGGTTGAGTATGTCTTGTTCTGATTTGTGTATGCGTTGTTATGGGTCAGAGCTAGGGTGTCTTTTGGTAGGAAGCGGGTTTTATACACGGCCATGCAGCACGCGGCTAAAGTGGTTTATCTGAATGGGTCGAGTTTGGTACACTGTATGAATTCATGACGGTACTTCATGCATGCCTCACGGAGCAAAACGACATCGTTCTTGCCATACATGGCGAGCTCTTTTTTAAAATCAAACACCTTACCCAATACCGTAACATACCACTCATCAAACAGAGCCCTCTCTTTGTCAGACATTGTCTCATAGTCGTAGAAATGCTTGTCCGGGCATGGGCCTACGTAGTCTTCATTTTCTATTCTATTGAACAGGTGTGGAAAATGACCTTTCTCAGCACAGGTTAGATTTAACGCAGCGGGCGTCATGGACAGACGCATAGGAATGAATGTGTAGCTATCGATGAAACATTGCTTGAATGTCTTGTCATAAATTAGAATGATCCGACAGCCTTGCATAGTAATTTGGAGTGTTAGCCCTGTTTTTGCAAAATATTCCAAAAGTATAAAGTTTAGTGACAGCACACTGAGCGTACTGTTGTCCTGTTTGCATTTGTTTATGTGCTTTATAACAGTAGGCTGATCTGCAGTATCGCAAACAATTGTGACATTGCCTCATTTTGCCAGCGTATTTATGACAATCAGACGCATTACAAACATCGCAAACGTACTTACACCTATGGTCTCTACAGCTAGTAAAACCATGATGACAGTAGTCGCACACATATGGGGAACCAATGAACGCTTTTAGGTTCTTAATCATGAAATAATGCTCGTTGTGTAGATACAAGAGCAGGGTCTTATTATGAGGCTCGTCACTGATCGTAAAGTGTTCCAAAAGACCAGAGCATGTTCTATGGAACACCACTATTTTAATGTGTAACAACTGTTCAAACCATGTGATGTCATTAAACCCTGTCTTTTGCTGTTCCGAATGCCTGCAGTGTTCTGTAGAGACTGGGCTATCGCTCTAGATCAGTACACGACGTTTGTGTATGTAGAAAGACAGACAGATCGCAGACAGATCGCAAAACACAGATTTTTAGATATATTGTTGGGGCAAAACAGATTCATTCTGTTTCTGGCAATTACTTCATTATGAGCTAAATCACGTATCTTTCGATAAGTACCACCGTGTTTACCATGAGCTATAGACATGTTCAGATCCAGACAGTAATCAGCCCGCACGTCAGAATTGCTCTGCATAAAGTTCTCAACCTGTTTGTGAATAAGTACACATCGTAATCATTGCCAGGTGACAAGACAGCACTAACATCAGAGGATAGACTAGGGCCTCTCTAATGTTGATTAAACCCCCATCTCCGGCCAGTAGTCTGGAAAACAACACTATTTCAGACATGATATCATGCAGAAATATAGTGTACGCAGCTAGGTCTGGAGCGGTTATCACACGCATATTTATACGATGCCGTATCTCCAAACTATTAAATCTGAGTCTCGCTACCACCGTATAACCACCAACATCCCCACCCTCTCATACAATAGATTCAATAGTGGATTCGGATAACCCAAAATTTGGCTCCGAAGGATTAAACGATCGATACAATTGGCAGTCTGACCCCCACCCCATCTGATGTGAATTTGAATCATGGTCTAACGATGAATTTGGCAATGATTCTGCTTCAACCTCGGCCATTGATCTAGCCGTGTTTAATAATTCCAACAACGTATCAGTGGTAGACTCAGATCTATTCAGCTCCTCCATTGTCCGAATTAAATACTGTAATGTCTCTGTGTTACCGCGCTGTTCAAAGGAACACAAACCGTCGTCGTTGCATTTTCTAGATTTAATTACTGCTCCCTGATTACAAACTGTTTCACCACAACGCTTTGACATTTTTTTACAGATTTTATACATTGAAACAAAACTACTACTAAAAAAAAAATATCACACAGTAAACAGATGCGAATCAGCAAATAACACACGTATACACTAGGGATGGACCGAAATGAAAATTCTTGGCCGAAGCCGAAACCGAATATAATGAAAAACTTGGCCGAAGGCCGAAGGCCGAATACCGAACACGTTTTTTCGCGTTTTTTCCATTTATTTTACCATTTTTTTCACCATTGCAAAATGTGCTTTTTACTATTTTGTCTTGCTTTTCAAAGTAAAAAATCAATTACAAAAACTGCAATTTCAAAATATTTATTTAACACTGAACATTTTTTTTTCATTCCAGCAGGCATAGGCTACCAACAAGGCAAACTATAACTTTAAATAAATAAATGAGTAAAATAAAAATATTTTTATGTGGTCACCTTTGAGCCCCCCTTGAATAGCCTATGTTAGGCCTATAACTGACTGCTGAAAGAATGGAACACTCTATAGACTACAATTAAACGTGCATTGACAAGAGTGCAAAAAATGGTTCTATTCGGTTCTATACGGCTGATTATATTGGGGATATATACCGCTCTCGTCCCTGTACACTTCGCGGAGTATTATAGTAGATATAGTATAGTTAGATACGTTGTTAATGTTCCCTTAAATAAATATGTCTTTACATTTGTTTTCATTTATTTCACAAAACAAATATTCAACTCATATATGTACACATTCAAACATCATGCTTTTTCTAACAATGTGGTTACACAAACGAAATAACCCCACACAGTAACACAAATGCATACCCAATATTAACGATTGACGCGCTTTTTCAGACGTATTTCACCCCCCCCAAAAACCAGAATCATTAACATAAACACCTTTGTTGGGAGGGGGGCTAGTCCCCCACACACCTCTCTCCACCACTCCCAGACACACAGGAGCCAGATTGACCCACTGATACAGACGATATGGTTACCACCAACCTTGGTCATAAATTAACTCACCTGCAGAAACATTGGCGTGAGAAGCACAAAGGGCCATAAATCACCACACACTACTTTGATTGACAGTTCGACAGAAAGTGTATGATATAACTACTGATATGTTTCACTTGTTTATGACTTAATATGATATGTTTTAATTGTTTACGACTCAAAATGATGTGTTTCACTTGTTTATGACTGAATATGATACTATGACATGTTTCATATGTTTATGACTCAATATGAGACCTTTCACTTTTTTACGACTTAAACTGATCTGTTTCACTTGATTATGACTTAATCTGATACTATGACATGTTTATGACTCAATGTGAGACGTATCACTTGTTTAGGACTCAAAATGATCTGATTCACTTGTTTATGACTTAATATGATAGTATGACGTGTTTCACATGTTTTTGACTCAACATGAGATGTTTCACTTGTTTACGACTCAGAATGATCTGTTTCACTTGTTTATGACTTAATATGATATTATGACGTGTTTCACTTCAATGACTCAATGTGAGACGTTTCACTTGTTTATGAATCAAAATGATCTGTTTCACTTGATTGAGTTAATATGATTCTATGAAATGTTTTACATGTTTATGACTCAGTATGAGATGTTTCACTTTTTTATGACACAAAATCATCCGTTTCACTTGTTGATGACTTAATATGATACTATGACGTATTTATGACTCAACACAAGATGTTTAACTTCTTTACGACTCAAAATGATCCATTTCACCTTTTTATGACAGGTGTCCACGCTTGTTTATGACTTAATATGATACTTTGACATGTTTCACATGTTTATCACACAATATGAGATGTTTCACTTGTTTAAGACTAAAAATGCTCTGTTTCACTTGTTTATGACTTAATATGATACTATAACATGTTTAAAATTTTTATGATTCAATATATGTTTCACTTGTTTGCGACTCAAAATGATCTGTTTCACTTATTTATGACTTCATATAATACTATGACATGTTTCAAATTTTTATGACTCAATATGATCTGTTTCACATGTTTATGACGCAATATGATCTGTTTCACTTGTTTATGACTCTAAATGATCTGTTTCACTTGTTTATGACCTAATATGATACTATGACATGTTTGTGACTCAATACGATCCTTTTCACTGTTCTATGACTTAAATGATCTGTTTCACTTGTTTATTACTTAAAATGATACTATGACATGTTTATGACTCAAGACGAGATGTTTAACTTCTTTACGACTCAAAATGATCTGTTTCACTTGTTTATACTTAATATGATACTATGACATGTTTTACTTGTTTATGTCTCAATACGATCTGTTTCACATGTTTAAAACTCAAAATGATCTGTTTCACTTGTTTACGACTCTAAATGATCTGTTTCACTTGTTTATGACCTAATATGATACTATGACATGTTTGTGACTCAATACGATCCTTTTCACTGTTCTATGACTTAAATGATCTGTTTCACTTGTTTATTACTTAAAATGATACTATGGCATGTTTATGACTCAAGACGAGATGTTTAACTTCTTTACGACTCAAAATGATCTGTTTCACTTGTTTATACTTAATATGATACTATGACATGTTTTACTTGTTTATGTCTCAATACGATCTGTTTCACATGTTTAAAACTCAAAATGATCTGTTTCACTTGTTTATTACTTAAAATGATACTATGACATGTTTATGATTCAATATGAGACTTTTCACTTGTTTACGATTCAAAATGATCGGTTTAACTTGTTTATGACTTAATATGATACTTTGACGTGTTTCACATGTTTATGACTCAATATGAGATGTTTCACTGGTTTATAACTCAAAATGATCTGTTTCACTTGTTCATGACTTAAAATGATACTTTGACATTTTCACATGTTTATGACTCAATACGAGATGTTTAACTTCTTTCCGACTCAATATGATCTGTTTCACTGTTTATGATTTAATATGATACTATGACATGTTTCACATTGAAACATGTCAAAGTATGTCATAGTATTGAGTTTATGACTCAATACAATCTGTATTATCAAGTTATGATCTGTATTACAACTTATGATCAAAATGATCTGTTTCACTTGTTTACGACTCAAAATGATCTGTTTCACTTGTTTGTCACTTAATTGGATACTATGACATGTTTATGACTCAATAAGAGATGTTGAACTCGTTTACGTCTCAATATGATCGGTTTAACTTGTTTATGACTTAATATGATACTATGACATGTTTCACAAGTTTATGACTCAATATGAGACTTTCACTTGTTTATAACTCAAAATGATCTGTTTCACTTGTTCATGACTTAATATGATAGTATGACATGGTTCACAAATTTGTGTCAATATGATCTGTTTCAATTGTTTATGACAAAAGATCTGTTTCACTTGTTTAGGACTAAATATGATATGAAAAATATCATATTGGAGAAGGTCGGGCAATTGATTAAATGAGTTTGTTAGAAAAACCACTTTCCTTTGCTCCTAGTGCCTTCTAAAGTGCTGTATAGCGTTTTCAGTGTATAAAGAGCACCAGTGTGTATGGACACACAGAATGAATGGGAACAAGTTCTGTTATGGTACTCTTGATGAAAAGTGACTTTCTACACTTCAAATGTCACTTTTTTCACCTTATCGTACTTTATCATCAACTTTTACATTTTAATGTAAACAATCATATTTCGTAATATTTTAGGTCAGAAACATTTCATAGTACTATATTATGTGTAAATATGTGAAAAATATCATATCGTAGTAGGTCGGGCAATTGATTATATGAGTTTGTTAGAAAAACCACTTTCCTTTGCTCCTAGCGCCTTCTGAAGCGCTGTATAGCGTTTTCAGCGTATAAAGAGCACAAGTGTGTGTGGGGACACAGGACAAATGGGAACTAGTTTTGTTATTGTACTTTTGATGAAAAGTGACTTTCTAGACATAAAATGTCACTTTTTTCACCCTATCATACTTTATCATCAACTTTAACATTTTAATGTAAACAATAATATTTCGTATTATTTTAGGTCAGAAACATTTCATAGTACTATATTATGTGTAAATATGTGAAAAATAACAAATTGGAATAGGTAGGGCCATTGATTATATGAGTTTGTTAGAAAAACCACTTTCCTTTGCTCCTAGCGCCTTCTGAAGCGCTGTATAGCGTTTTGAGCGTATAAAGAGCAGAAGTGTGTATGGGGACACAGGGTAAATGGGAAGTAGTATTGTTATTGTACTTTTGATGAAAAGTGACTTTCTAGACATAAAATGTCACTTTTTTCACCTTATCGTACTTTATCATCAACTTTTACATTTTAATGTAAACAATCATATTTCGTAATATTTTAGGTCAGAAACATTTCATAGTACTATATTATGTGTAAATATGTGAAAAATAACAAATTGGAATAGGTAGGGCCATTGATTATATGAGTTTGTTAGAAAAACCACTTTCCTTTGCTCCTAGCGCCTTCTGAAGCGCTGTATAGCGTTTTGAGCGTATAAAGAGCCCAAGTGTGTACGGGGACACAGGATAAATGGGAACTAGTTTTGTTATTGTACTTTTGATGAAAAGTGACTTTCTAGACATAAAATGTCACTTTTTTCACCTTATCGTACTTTATCATCAACTTTTACATTTTAATGTAAACAATCATATTTCGTAATATTTTAGGTCACAAACATTTCATAGTACTATATTATGTGTAAATATGTGAAAAAAAAACAAATTGGAATAGGTAGGGCCATTGATTATATGGGTTTGTTAGAAAAACCACTTTCCTTTGCTCCTAGCGCCTACTCGTTCGCTGTATAGCGTTTTGAGCGTATAAAGAGCACAGGTGTGTAAGGGGACACAGGATGAATGGGAACTAGTTTTGTTATTGTACTTTTGATGAAAAGTGACTTTCTAGAAATAAAATTTCACTTTTTTCACCTTATCATACTTTTTCTTCAACTTTTGCATTTTAATTTGAACAATCATATTTCGTAATATTTTGGGTCAGATACATTTCACAGTACTATATTATGTCTAAATATGTGAAAAGAATCAAATTGGAGTAGGTCGGGCAACTGATTATATGAGTTTGATAGAAAAACCACTTTCCTTTGCTCCTAGCGCCTTCTCGTTCGCTGTATAGCGTTTTGAGCGTATACAGAGCACAGGTGTGTAAGGGGACACAGGATGAATGGGAACTAGTTTTGTTATTGTACTTTTGATGAAAAGTGACTTTCTAGACATAAAATGTCACTTTTTTCACTTTATTCTACTTTTCCATCAACTTTTGCATTTTAATGTAAACAATCATATTTCGTAATATTTTGGGTCAGAAACATTTCATAGTACTATATTATGTCTAAATATGTGAAAAGAATCAAATTGGACTACGTCGGGCAACTGATTATATGAGTTTGATTGAAAAACCACTTTCCTTTGCTCCTAGTGCCTTCTCGGTCGCTGTATAGCGTTTTGAGCGGATAAAGAGCACAGGTGTGTAAGGGGACACAGGATGAATGGGAACTAGTTTTGTTATCGTACTTTTGACGAAAAGTGACTTTCTAGACATAAAATGTCACTTTTTTCACCTTATCGTACTTTTCCATCAACTTTTGCATTTTAATGTAAACAATCATATTTCGTAATATTTTGGGTCAGAAACATTTCATAGTACTATATTATGTCTAAATATGTGAAAAGAATCAAATTGGAGTAGGTCGGGCAACTGATTATATGAGTTTGTTAGAAAAACCACTTTCCTTTGCTCCTAGCGCCTTCTCGTTCGCTGTATAGCGTTTTGAGCGGATAAAGAGCACAGGTGTGTAAGGGGATACAGGATGAATGGGAACTAGTTTTGTTATTGTACTTTTGACGAAAAGTGACTTTCTAGACATAAAATGTCACTTTTTTCACCTTATCGTACTTTTCCATCAACTTTTGCATTTTAATGTAAACAATCATATTTGGTAATATTTTGGGTCAGAAACATTTCATAGTACTATATTATGTCTAAATATGTGAAAAGAATCAAATTGGAGTAGGTCGGGCAACTGATTATATGAGTTTGTTAGAAAAACCACTTTCCTTTGCTCCTAGCGCCTTCTCGTTCGCTGTATAGCGTTTTGAGCGGATAAAGAGCACAGGTGTGTAAGGGGACACAGGATGAATGGGAACTAGTTTTGTTATTGTACTTTTGACGAAAAGTGACTTTCTAGACATAAAATGTCACTTTTTTCACTTTATTCTACTTTTCCATCAACTTTTGCATTTTAATGTAAACAATCATATTTCGTAATATTTTGGGTCAGAAACATTTCATAGTACTATATTATGTCTAAATATGTGAAAAGAATCAAATTGGAGTAGGTCGGGCAACTGATTATATGAGTTTGTTAGAAAAACCACTTTCCTTTGCTCCTAGCGCCTTCTCGTTCGCTGTATAGCGTTTTGAGCGGATAAAGAGCACAGGTGTGTATGGGGACACAGGATGAATGGGAACTAGTTTTGTTATTGTACTTTTGATGAAAAGTGACTTTCTAGACATAAAATGTCACTTTTTTCACCTTATCGTACTTTTCCATCAACTTTTGCATTTTAATGTAAACAATCATATTTCGTAATATTTTGGGTCAGAAACATTTCATAGTACTATATTATGTCTAAATATGTGAAAAGAATCAAATTGGAGTAGGTCGGGCAACTGATTATATGAGTTTGTTAGAAAAACCACTTTCCTTTGCTCCTAGCGCCTTCTCGTTCGCTGTATAGCGTTTTGAGCGGATAAAGAGCACAGGTGTGTAAGGGGACACAGGATGAATGGGAACTAGTTTTGTTATCGTACTTTTGACGAAAAGTGACTTTCTAGACATAAAATGTCACTTTTTTCACTTTATTCTACTTTTCCATCAACTTTTGCATTTTAATGTAAACAATCATATTTCGTAATATTTTGGGTCAGAAACATTTCATAGTACTATATTATGTCTAAATATGTGAAAAGAATCAAATTGGAGTAGGTCGGGCAACTGATTATATGAGTTTGTTAGAAAAACCACTTTCCTTTGCTCCTAGCGCCTTCTCGTTCGCTGTATAGCGTTTTGAGCGGATAAAGAGCACAGGTGTGTAAGGGGACACAGGATGAATGGGAACTAGTTTTGTTATCGTACTTTTGACGAAAAGTGACTTTCTAGACATAAAATGTCACTTTTTTCACCTTATCGTACTTTTCCATCAACTTTTGCATTTTAATGTAAACAATCATATTTCGTAATATTTTGGGTCAGAAACATTTCATAGTACTATATTATGTCTAAATATGTGAAAAGAATCAAATTGGAGTAGGTCGGGCAACTGATTATATGAGTTTGTTAGAAAAACCACTTTCCTTTGCTCCTAGCGCCTTCTCGTTCGCTGTATAGCGTTTTGAGCGTATAAAGAGCACAGGTGTGTAAGGGGACACAGGATGAATGGGAACTAGTTTTGTTATTGTACTTTTGACGAAAAGTGACTTTCTAGGCATAAAATGTCACTTTTTTCACTTTATTCTACTTTTCCATCAACTTTTGCATTTTAATGTAAACAATCATATTTCGTAATATTTTGGGTCAGAAACATTTCATAGTACTATATTATGTCTAAATATGTGAAAAGAATCAAATTGGAGTAGGTCGGGCAACTGATTATATGAGTTTGTTAGAAAAACCACTTTCCTTTGCTCCTAGCGCCTTCTCGTTCGCTGTATAGCGTTTTGAGCGGATAAAGAGCACAGGTGTGTAAGGGGATACAGGATGAATGGGAACTAGTTTTGTTATTGTACTTTTGACGAAAAGTGACTTTCTAGACATAAAATGTCACTTTTTTCACCTTATCGTACTTTTCCATCAACTTTTGCATTTTAATGTAAACAATCATATTTGGTAATATTTTGGGTCAGAAACATTTCATAGTACTATATTATGTCTAAATATGTGAAAAGAATCAAATTGGAGTAGGTCGGGCAACTGATTATATGAGTTTGTTAGAAAAACCACTTTCCTTTGCTCCTAGCGCCTTCTCGTTCGCTGTATAGCGTTTTGAGCGGATAAAGAGCACAGGTGTGTAAGGGGACACAGGATGAATGGGAACTAGTTTTGTTATTGTACTTTTGACGAAAAGTGACTTTCTAGACATAAAATGTCACTTTTTTCACCTTATCGTACTTTTCCATCAACTTTTGCATTTTAATGTAAACAATCATATTTCGTAATATTTTGGGTCAGAAACATTTCATAGTACTATATTATGTCTAAATATGTGAAAAGAATCAAATTGGAGTAGGTCGGGCAACTGATTATATGAGTTTGTTAGAAAAACCACTTTCCTTTGCTCCTAGCGCCTTCTCGTTCGCTGTATAGCGTTTTGAGCGTATAAAGAGCACAGGTGTGTAAGGGGACACAGGATGAATGGGAACTAGTTTTGTTATTGTACTTTTGACGAAAAGTGACTTTCTAGGCATAAAATGTCACTTTTTTCACTTTATTCTACTTTTCCATCAACTTTTGCATTTTAATGTAAACAATCATATTTCGTAATATTTTGGGTCAGAAACATTTCATAGTACTATATTATGTCTAAATATGTGAAAAGAATCAAATTGGAGTAGGTCGGGCAACTGATTATATGAGTTTGTTAGAAAAACCACTTTCCTTTGCTCCTAGCGCCTTCTCGTTCGCTGTATAGCGTTTTGAGCGGATAAAGAGCACAGGTGTGTAAGGGGACACAGGATGAATGGGAACTAGTTTTGTTATTGTACTTTTGACGAAAAGTGACTTTCTAGACATAAAATGTCACTTTTTTCACCTTATCGTACTTTTCCATCAACTTTTGCATTTTAATGTAAACAATCATATTTCGTAATATTTTGGGTCAGAAACATTTCATAGTACTATATTATGTCTAAATATGTGAAAAGAATCAAATTGGAGTAGGTCGGGCAACTGATTATATGAGTTTGTTAGAAAAACCACTTTCCTTTGCTCCTAGCGCCTTCTCGTTCGCTGTATAGCGTTTTGAGCGGATAAAGAGCACAGGTGTGTAAGGGGACACAGGATGAATGGGAACTAGTTTTGTTATCGTACTTTTGACGAAAAGTGACTTTCTAGACATAAAATGTCACTTTTTTCACCTTATCGCACTTTTCCATCAACTTTTGCATTTTAATGTAAACAATCATATTTCGTAATATTTTGGGTCAGAAACATTTCATAGTACTATATTATGTCTAAATATGTGAAAAGAATCAAATTGGAGTAGGTCGGGCAACTGATTATATGAGTTTGTTAGAAAAACCACTTTCCTTTGCTCCTAGCGCCTTCTCGTTCGCTGTATAGCGTTTTGAGCGTATAAAGAGCACAGGTGTGTAAGGGGACACAGGATGAATGGGAACTAGTTTTGTTATTGTACTTTTGACGAAAAGTGACTTTCTAGACATAAAATGTCACTTTTTTCACCTTATCGTACTTTTCCATCAACTTTTGCATTTTAATGTAAACAATCATATTTCGTAATATTTTGGGTCAGAAACATTTCATAGTACTATATTATGTCTAAATATGTGAAAAGAATCAAATTGGAGTAGGTCGGGCAACTGATTATATGAGTTTGTTAGAAAAACCACTTTCCTTTGCTCCTAGCGCCTTCTCGTTCGCTGTATAGCGTTTTGAGCAGATAAAGAGCACAGGTGTGTAAGGGGACACAGGATGAATGGGAACTAGTTTTGTTATCGTACTTTTGACGAAAAGTGACTTTCTAGACATAAAATGTCACTTTTTTCACCTTATCGCACTTTTCCATCAACTTTTGCATTTTAATGTAAACAATCATATTTCGTAATATTTTGGGTCAGAAACATTTCATAGTACTATATTATGTCTAAATATGTGAAAAGAATCAAATTGGAGTAGGTCGGGCAACTGATTATATGAGTTTGTTAGAAAAACCACTTTCCTTTGCTCCTAGCGCCTTCTCGTTCGCTGTATAGCGTTTTGAGCGGATAAAGAGCACAGGTGTGTAAGGGGATACAGGATGAATGGGAACTAGTTTTGTTATTGTACTTTTGACGAAAAGTGACTTTCTAGACATAAAATGTCACTTTTTTCACCTTATCGTACTTTTCAATCAACTTTTGCATTTTAATGTAAACAATCATATTTCGTAATATTTTGGGTCAGAAACATTTCATAGTACTATATTATGTCTAAATATGTGAAAAGAATCAAATTGGAGTAGGTCGGGCAACTGATTATATGAGTTTGTTAGAAAAACCACTTTCCTTTGCTCCTAGCGCCTTCTCGTTCGCTGTATAGCGTTTTGAGCGGATAAAGAGCACAGGTGTGTAAGGGGACACAGGATGAATGGGAACTAGTTTTGTTATTGTACTTTTGACGAAAAGTGACTTTCTAGGCATAAAATGTCACTTTTTTCACTTTATTCTACTTTTCCATCAACTTTTGCATTTTAATTTAAACAATCATATTTCGTAATATTTTGGGTCAGAAACATTTCATAGTACTATATTATGTCTAAATATGTGAAAAGAATCAAATTGGAGTAGGTCGGGCAACTGATTATATGAGTTTGTTAGAAAAACCACTTTCCTTTGCTCCTAGCGCCTTCTCGTTCGCTGTATAGCGTTTTGAGCGGATAAAGAGCACAGGTGTGTAAGGGGACACAGGATGAATGGGAACTAGTTTTGTTATCGTACTTTTGACGAAAAGTGACTTTCTAGACATAAAATGTCACTTTTTTCACCTTATCGCACTTTTCCATCAACTTTTGCATTTTAATGTAAACAATCATATTTCGTAATATTTTGGGTCAGAAACATTTCATAGTACTATATTATGTCTAAATATGTGAAAAGAATCAAATTGGAGTAGGTCGGGCAACTGATTATATGAGTTTGTTAGAAAAACCACTTTCCTTTGCTCCTAGCGCCTTCTCGTTCGCTGTATAGCGTTTTGAGCGGATAAAGAGCACAGGTGTGTAAGGGGATACAGGATGAATGGGAACTAGTTTTGTTATTGTACTTTTGACGAAAAGTGACTTTCTAGACATAAAATGTCACTTTTTTCACCTTATCGTACTTTTCAATCAACTTTTGCATTTTAATGTAAACAATCATATTTCGTAATATTTTGGGTCAGAAACATTTCATAGTACTATATTATGTCTAAATATGTGAAAAGAATCAAATTGGAGTAGGTCGGGCAACTGATTATATGAGTTTGTTAGAAAAACCACTTTCCTTTGCTCCTAGCGCCTTCTCGTTCGCTGTATAGCGTTTTGAGCGGATAAAGAGCACAGGTGTGTAAGGGGACACAGGATGAATGGGAACTAGTTTTGTTATTGTACTTTTGACGAAAAGTGACTTTCTAGACATAAAATGTCACTTTTTTCACCTTATCGTACTTTTCCATCAACTTTTGCATTTTAATGTAAACAATCATATTTCGTAATATTTTGGGTCAGAAACATTTCATAGTACTATATTATGTCTAAATATGTGAAAAGAATCAAATTGGAGTAGGTCGGGCAACTGATTATATGAGTTTGTTAGAAAAACCACTTTCCTTTGCTCCTAGCGCCTTCTCGTTCGCTGTATAGCGTTTTGAGCGTATAAAGAGCACAGGTGTGTAAGGGGACACAGGATGAATGGGAACTAGTTTTGTTATTGTACTTTTGACGAAAAGTGACTTTCTAGACATAAAATGTCACTTTTTTCACTTTATTCTACTTTTCCATCAACTTTTGCATTTTAATGTAAACAATCATATTTCGTAATATTTTGGGTCAGAAACATTTCATAGTACTATATTATGTCTAAATATGTGAAAAGAATCAAATTGGAGTAGGTCGGGCAACTGATTATATGAGTTTGTTAGAAAAACCACTTTCCTTTGCTCCTAGCGCCTTCTCGTTCGCTGTATAGCGTTTTGAGCGGATAAAGAGCACAGGTGTGTAAGGGGATACAGGATGAATGGGAACTAGTTTTGTTATTGTACTTTTGACGAAAAGTGACTTTCTAGACATAAAATGTCACTTTTTTCACCTTATCGTACTTTTCCATCAACTTTTGCATTTTAATGTAAACAATCATATTTCGTAATATTTTGGGTCAGAAACATTTCATAGTACTATATTATGTCTAAATATGTGAAAAGAATCAAATTGGAGTAGGTCGGGCAACTGATTATATGAGTTTGTTAGAAAAACCACTTTCCTTTGCTCCTAGCGCCTTCTCGTTCGCTGTATAGCGTTTTGAGCTGATAAAGAGCACAGGTGTGTAAGGGGACACAGGATGAATGGGAACTAGTTTTGTTATCGTACTTTTGACGAAAAGTGACTTTCTAGACATAAAACGTCACTTTTTTCACCTTATCGTACTTTTCCATCAACTTTTGCATTTTAATGTAAACAATCATATTTCGTAATATTTTGGGTCAGAAACATTTCATAGTACTATATTATGTCTAAATATGTGAAAAGAATCAAATTGGAGTAGGTCGGGCAACTGATTATATGAGTTTGTTAGAAAAACCACTTTCCTTTGCTCCTAGCGCCTTCTCGTTCGCTGTATAGCGTTTTGAGCGTATAAAGAGCACAGGTGTGTAAGGGGACACAGGATGAATGGGAACTAGTTTTGTTATTGTACTTTTGACGAAAAGTGACTTTCTAGGCATAAAATGTCACTTTTTTCACTTTATTCTACTTTTCCATCAACTTTTGCATTTTAATGTAAACAATCATATTTCGTAATATTTTGGGTCAGAAACATTTCATAGTACTATATTATGTCTAAATATGTGAAAAGAATCAAATTGGAGTAGGTCGGGCAACTGATTATATGAGTTTGTTAGAAAAACCACTTTCCTTTGCTCCTAGCGCCTTCTCGTTCGCTGTATAGCGTTTTGAGCGGATAAAGAGCACAGGTGTGTAAGGGGACACAGGATGAATGGGAACTAGTTTTGTTATTGTACTTTTGACGAAAAGTGACTTTCTAGACATAAAATGTCACTTTTTTCACCTTATCGTACTTTTCCATCAACTTTTGCATTTTAATGTAAACAATCATATTTCGTAATATTTTGGGTCAGAAACATTTCATAGTACTATATTATGTCTAAATATGTGAAAAGAATCAAATTGGAGTAGGTCGGGCAACTGATTATATGAGTTTGTTAGAAAAACCACTTTCCTTTGCTCCTAGCGCCTTCTCGTTCGCTGTATAGCGGTTTGAGCGGATAAAGAGCACAGGTGTGTAAGGGGATACAGGATTAATGGGAACTAGTTTTGTTATTGTACTTTTGACGAAAAGTGACTTTCTAGACATAAAATGTCACTTTTTTCACCTTATCATACTTTTCCATCAACTTTTGCATTTTAATGTAAACAATCATATTTCGTAATATTTTGGGTCAGAAACATTTCATAGTACTATATTATGTCTAAATATGTGAAAAGAATCAAATTGGAGTAGGTCGGGCAACTGATTATATGAGTTTGTTAGAAAAACCACTTTCCTTTGCTCCTAGCGCCTTCTCGTTCGCTGTATAGCGTTTTGAGCGTATAAAGAGCACAGGTGTGTAAGGGGACACAGGATGAATGGGAACTAGTTTTGTTATTGTACTTTTGATGAAAAGTGACTTTCTAGACATAAAATGTCACTTTTTTCACCTTATCATACTTTTCCATCAACTTTTGCATTTTAATGTAAACAATCATATTTCGTAATATTTTGGGTCAGAAACATTTCATAGTACTATATTATGTCTAAATATGTGAAAAGAATCAAATTGGAGTAGGTCGGGCAACTGATTATATGAGTTTGTTAGAAAAACCACTTTCCTTTGCTCCTAGCGCCTTCTCGTTCGCTGTATAGCGTTTTGAGCGTATAAAGAGCACAGGTGTGTAAGGGGACACAGGATGAATGGGAACTAGTTTTGTTATTGTACTTTTGATGAAAAGTGACTTTCTAGACATAAAATGTCACTTTTTTCACCTTATCATACTTTTCCATCAACTTTTGCATTTTAATGTAAACAATCATATTTCGTAATATTTTGGGTCAGAAACATTTCATAGTACTATATTATGTCTAAATATGTGAAAAGAATCAAATTGGAGTAGGTCGGGCAACTGATTATATGAGTTTGTTAGAAAAACCACTTTCCTTTGCTCCTAGCGCCTTCTCGTTCGCTGTATAGCGTTTTGAGCGTATAAAGAGCACAGGTGTGTAAGGGGACACAGGATGAATGGGAACTAGTTTTGTTATTGTACTTTTGATGAAAAGTGACTTTCTAGACATAAAATGTCACTTTTTTCACCTTATCATACTTTTCCATCAACTTTTGCATTTTAATGTAAACAATCATATTTCGTAATATTTTGGGTCAGAAACATTTCATAGTACTATATTATGTCTAAATATGTGAAAAGAATCAAATTGGAGTAGGTCGGGCAACTGATTATATGAGTTTGTTAGAAAAACCACTTTCCTTTGCTCCTAGCGCCTTCTCGTTCGCTGTATAGCGTTTTGAGCGTATAAAGAGCACAGGTGTGTAAGGGGACACAGGATGAATGGGAACTAGTTTTGTTATTGTACTTTTGATGAAAAGTGACTTTCTAGACATAAAATGTCACTTTTTTCACCTTATCATACTTTTCCATCAACTTTTGCATTTTAATGTAAACAATCATATTTCGTAATATTTTGGGTCAGAAACATTTCATAGTACTATATTATGTCTAAATATGTGAAAAGAATCAAATTGGAGTAGGTCGGGCAACTGATTATATGAGTTTGTTAGAAAAACCACTTTCCTTTGCTCCTAGCGCCTTCTCGTTCGCTGTATAGCGTTTTGAGCGTATAAAGAGCACAGGTGTGTAAGGGGACACAGGATGAATGGGAACTAGTTTTGTTATTGTACTTTTGATGAAAAGTGACTTTCTAGACATAAAATGTCACTTTTTTCACCTTATCATACTTTTCCATCAACTTTTGCATTTTAATGTAAACAATCATATTTCGTAATATTTTGGGTCAGAAACATTTCATAGTACTATATTATGTCTAAATATGTGAAAAGAATCAAATTGGAGTAGGTCGGGCAACTGATTATATGAGTTTGTTAGAAAAACCACTTTCCTTTGCTCCTAGCGCCTTCTCGTTCGCTGTATAGCGTTTTGAGCGTATAAAGAGCACAGGTGTGTAAGGGGACACAGGATGAATGGGAACTAGTTTTGTTATTGTACTTTTGATGAAAAGTGACTTTCTAGACATAAAATGTCACTTTTTTCACCTTATCATACTTTTCCATCAACTTTTGCATTTTAATGTAAACAATCATATTTCGTAATATTTTGGGTCAGAAACATTTCATAGTACTATATTATGTCTAAATATGTGAAAAGAATCAAATTGGAGTAGGTCGGGCAACTGATTATATGAGTTTGTTAGAAAAACCACTTTCCTTTGCTCCTAGCGCCTTCTCGTTCGCTGTATAGCGTTTTGAGCGTATAAAGAGCACAGGTGTGTAAGGGGACACAGGATGAATGGGAACTAGTTTTGTTATTGTACTTTTGATGAAAAGTGACTTTCTAGACATAAAATGTCACTTTTTTCACCTTATCATACTTTTCCATCAACTTTTGCATTTTAATGTAAACAATCATATTTCGTAATATTTTGGGTCAGAAACATTTCATAGTACTATATTATGTCTAAATATGTGAAAAGAATCAAATTGGAGTAGGTCGGGCAACTGATTATATGAGTTTGTTAGAAAAACCACTTTCCTTTGCTCCTAGCGCCTTCTCGTTCGCTGTATAGCGTTTTGAGCGTATAAAGAGCACAGGTGTGTAAGGGGACACAGGATGAATGGGAACTAGTTTTGTTATTGTACTTTTGATGAAAAGTGACTTTCTAGACATAAAATGTCACTTTTTTCACCTTATCATACTTTTCCATCAACTTTTGCATTTTAATGTAAACAATCATATTTCGTAATATTTTGGGTCAGAAACATTTCATAGTACTATATTATGTCTAAATATGTGAAAAGAATCAAATTGGAGTAGGTCGGGCAACTGATTATATGAGTTTGTTAGAAAAACCACTTTCCTTTGCTCCTAGCGCCTTCTCGTTCGCTGTATAGCGTTTTGAGCGTATAAAGAGCACAGGTGTGTAAGGGGACACAGGATGAATGGGAACTAGTTTTGTTATTGTACTTTTGATGAAAAGTGACTTTCTAGACATAAAATGTCACTTTTTTCACCTTATCATACTTTTCCATCAACTTTTGCATTTTAATGTAAACAATCATATTTCGTAATATTTTGGGTCAGAAACATTTCATAGTACTATATTATGTCTAAATATGTGAAAAGAATCAAATTGGAGTAGGTCGGGCAACTGATTATATGAGTTTGTTAGAAAAACCACTTTCCTTTGCTCCTAGCGCCTTCTCGTTCGCTGTATAGCGTTTTGAGCGTATAAAGAGCACAGGTGTGTAAGGGGACACAGGATGAATGGGAACTAGTTTTGTTATTGTACTTTTGATGAAAAGTGACTTTCTAGACATAAAATGTCACTTTTTTCACCTTATCATACTTTTCCATCAACTTTTGCATTTTAATGTAAACAATCATATTTCGTAATATTTTGGGTCAGAAACATTTCATAGTACTATATTATGTCTAAATATGTGAAAAGAATCAAATTGGAGTAGGTCGGGCAACTGATTATATGAGTTTGTTAGAAAAACCACTTTCCTTTGCTCCTAGCGCCTTCTCGTTCGCTGTATAGCGTTTTGAGCGTATAAAGAGCACAGGTGTGTAAGGGGACACAGGATGAATGGGAACTAGTTTTGTTATTGTACTTTTGATGAAAAGTGACTTTCTAGACATAAAATGTCACTTTTTTCACCTTATCATACTTTTCCATCAACTTTTGCATTTTAATGTAAACAATCATATTTCGTAATATTTTGGGTCAGAAACATTTCATAGTACTATATTATGTCTAAATATGTGAAAAGAATCAAATTGGAGTAGGTCGGGCAACTGATTATATGAGTTTGTTAGAAAAACCACTTTCCTTTGCTCCTAGCGCCTTCTCGTTCGCTGTATAGCGTTTTGAGCGTATAAAGAGCACAGGTGTGTAAGGGGACACAGGATGAATGGGAACTAGTTTTGTTATTGTACTTTTGATGAAAAGTGACTTTCTAGACATAAAATGTCACTTTTTTCACCTTATCATACTTTTCCATCAACTTTTGCATTTTAATGTAAACAATCATATTTCGTAATATTTTGGGTCAGAAACATTTCATAGTACTATATTATGTCTAAATATGTGAAAAGAATCAAATTGGAGTAGGTCGGGCAACTGATTATATGAGTTTGTTAGAAAAACCACTTTCCTTTGCTCCTAGCGCCTTCTCGTTCGCTGTATAGCGTTTTGAGCGTATAAAGAGCACAGGTGTGTAAGGGGACACAGGATGAATGGGAACTAGTTTTGTTATTGTACTTTTGATGAAAAGTGACTTTCTAGACATAAAATGTCACTTTTTTCACCTTATCATACTTTTCCATCAACTTTTGCATTTTAATGTAAACAATCATATTTCGTAATATTTTGGGTCAGAAACATTTCATAGTACTATATTATGTCTAAATATGTGAAAAGAATCAAATTGGAGTAGGTCGGGCAACTGATTATATGAGTTTGTTAGAAAAACCACTTTCCTTTGCTCCTAGCGCCTTCTCGTTCGCTGTATAGCGTTTTGAGCGTATAAAGAGCACAGGTGTGTAAGGGGACACAGGATGAATGGGAACTAGTTTTGTTATTGTACTTTTGATGAAAAGTGACTTTCTAGACATAAAATGTCACTTTTTTCACCTTATCATACTTTTCCATCAACTTTTGCATTTTAATGTAAACAATCATATTTCGTAATATTTTGGGTCAGAAACATTTCATAGTACTATATTATGTCTAAATATGTGAAAAGAATCAAATTGGAGTAGGTCGGGCAACTGATTATATGAGTTTGTTAGAAAAACCACTTTCCTTTGCTCCTAGCGCCTTCTCGTTCGCTGTATAGCGTTTTGAGCGTATAAAGAGCACAGGTGTGTAAGGGGACACAGGATGAATGGGAACTAGTTTTGTTATTGTACTTTTGATGAAAAGTGACTTTCTAGACATAAAATGTCACTTTTTTCACCTTATCATACTTTTCCATCAACTTTTGCATTTTAATGTAAACAATCATATTTCGTAATATTTTGGGTCAGAAACATTTCATAGTACTATATTATGTCTAAATATGTGAAAAGAATCAAATTGGAGTAGGTCGGGCAACTGATTATATGAGTTTGTTAGAAAAACCACTTTCCTTTGCTCCTAGCGCCTTCTCGTTCGCTGTATAGCGTTTTGAGCGTATAAAGAGCACAGGTGTGTAAGGGGACACAGGATGAATGGGAACTAGTTTTGTTATTGTACTTTTGATGAAAAGTGACTTTCTAGACATAAAATGTCACTTTTTTCACCTTATCATACTTTTCCATCAACTTTTGCATTTTAATGTAAACAATCATATTTCGTAATATTTTGGGTCAGAAACATTTCATAGTACTATATTATGTCTAAATATGTGAAAAGAATCAAATTGGAGTAGGTCGGGCAACTGATTATATGAGTTTGTTAGAAAAACCACTTTCCTTTGCTCCTAGCGCCTTCTCGTTCGCTGTATAGCGTTTTGAGCGTATAAAGAGCACAGGTGTGTAAGGGGACACAGGATGAATGGGAACTAGTTTTGTTATTGTACTTTTGATGAAAAGTGACTTTCTAGACATAAAATGTCACTTTTTTCACCTTATCATACTTTTCCATCAACTTTTGCATTTTAATGTAAACAATCATATTTCGTAATATTTTGGGTCAGAAACATTTCATAGTACTATATTATGTCTAAATATGTGAAAAGAATCAAATTGGAGTAGGTCGGGCAACTGATTATATGAGTTTGTTAGAAAAACCACTTTCCTTTGCTCCTAGCGCCTTCTCGTTCGCTGTATAGCGTTTTGAGCGTATAAAGAGCACAGGTGTGTAAGGGGACACAGGATGAATGGGAACTAGTTTTGTTATTGTACTTTTGATGAAAAGTGACTTTCTAGACATAAAATGTCACTTTTTTCACCTTATCATACTTTTCCATCAACTTTTGCATTTTAATGTAAACAATCATATTTCGTAATATTTTGGGTCAGAAACATTTCATAGTACTATATTATGTCTAAATATGTGAAAAGAATCAAATTGGAGTAGGTCGGGCAACTGATTATATGAGTTTGTTAGAAAAACCACTTTCCTTTGCTCCTAGCGCCTTCTCGTTCGCTGTATAGCGTTTTGAGCGTATAAAGAGCACAGGTGTGTAAGGGGACACAGGATGAATGGGAACTAGTTTTGTTATTGTACTTTTGATGAAAAGTGACTTTCTAGACATAAAATGTCACTTTTTTCACCTTATCATACTTTTCCATCAACTTTTGCATTTTAATGTAAACAATCATATTTCGTAATATTTTGGGTCAGAAACATTTCATAGTACTATATTATGTCTAAATATGTGAAAAGAATCAAATTGGAGTAGGTCGGGCAACTGATTATATGAGTTTGTTAGAAAAACCACTTTCCTTTGCTCCTAGCGCCTTCTCGTTCGCTGTATAGCGTTTTGAGCGTATAAAGAGCACAGGTGTGTAAGGGGACACAGGATGAATGGGAACTAGTTTTGTTATTGTACTTTTGATGAAAAGTGACTTTCTAGACATAAAATGTCACTTTTTTCACCTTATCATACTTTTCCATCAACTTTTGCATTTTAATGTAAACAATCATATTTCGTAATATTTTGGGTCAGAAACATTTCATAGTACTATATTATGTCTAAATATGTGAAAAGAATCAAATTGGAGTAGGTCGGGCAACTGATTATATGAGTTTGTTAGAAAAACCACTTTCCTTTGCTCCTAGCGCCTTCTCGTTCGCTGTATAGCGTTTTGAGCGTATAAAGAGCACAGGTGTGTAAGGGGACACAGGATGAATGGGAACTAGTTTTGTTATTGTACTTTTGATGAAAAGTGACTTTCTAGACATAAAATGTCACTTTTTTCACCTTATCATACTTTTCCATCAACTTTTGCATTTTAATGTAAACAATCATATTTCGTAATATTTTGGGTCAGAAACATTTCATAGTACTATATTATGTCTAAATATGTGAAAAGAATCAAATTGGAGTAGGTCGGGCAACTGATTATATGAGTTTGTTAGAAAAACCACTTTCCTTTGCTCCTAGCGCCTTCTCGTTCGCTGTATAGCGTTTTGAGCGTATAAAGAGCACAGGTGTGTAAGGGGACACAGGATGAATGGGAACTAGTTTTGTTATTGTACTTTTGATGAAAAGTGACTTTCTAGACATAAAATGTCACTTTTTTCACCTTATCATACTTTTCCATCAACTTTTGCATTTTAATGTAAACAATCATATTTCGTAATATTTTGGGTCAGAAACATTTCATAGTACTATATTATGTCTAAATATGTGAAAAGAATCAAATTGGAGTAGGTCGGGCAACTGATTATATGAGTTTGTTAGAAAAACCACTTTCCTTTGCTCCTAGCGCCTTCTCGTTCGCTGTATAGCGTTTTGAGCGTATAAAGAGCACAGGTGTGTAAGGGGACACAGGATGAATGGGAACTAGTTTTGTTATTGTACTTTTGATGAAAAGTGACTTTCTAGACATAAAATGTCACTTTTTTCACCTTATCATACTTTTCCATCAACTTTTGCATTTTAATGTAAACAATCATATTTCGTAATATTTTGGGTCAGAAACATTTCATAGTACTATATTATGTCTAAATATGTGAAAAGAATCAAATTGGAGTAGGTCGGGCAACTGATTATATGAGTTTGTTAGAAAAACCACTTTCCTTTGCTCCTAGCGCCTTCTCGTTCGCTGTATAGCGTTTTGAGCGTATAAAGAGCACAGGTGTGTAAGGGGACACAGGATGAATGGGAACTAGTTTTGTTATTGTACTTTTGATGAAAAGTGACTTTCTAGACATAAAATGTCACTTTTTTCACCTTATCATACTTTTCCATCAACTTTTGCATTTTAATGTAAACAATCATATTTCGTAATATTTTGGGTCAGAAACATTTCATAGTACTATATTATGTCTAAATATGTGAAAAGAATCAAATTGGAGTAGGTCGGGCAACTGATTATATGAGTTTGTTAGAAAAACCACTTTCCTTTGCTCCTAGCGCCTTCTCGTTCGCTGTATAGCGTTTTGAGCGTATAAAGAGCACAGGTGTGTAAGGGGACACAGGATGAATGGGAACTAGTTTTGTTATTGTACTTTTGATGAAAAGTGACTTTCTAGACATAAAATGTCACTTTTTTCACCTTATCATACTTTTCCATCAACTTTTGCATTTTAATGTAAACAATCATATTTCGTAATATTTTGGGTCAGAAACATTTCATAGTACTATATTATGTCTAAATATGTGAAAAGAATCAAATTGGAGTAGGTCGGGCAACTGATTATATGAGTTTGTTAGAAAAACCACTTTCCTTTGCTCCTAGCGCCTTCTCGTTCGCTGTATAGCGTTTTGAGCGTATAAAGAGCACAGGTGTGTAAGGGGACACAGGATGAATGGGAACTAGTTTTGTTATTGTACTTTTGATGAAAAGTGACTTTCTAGACATAAAATGTCACTTTTTTCACCTTATCATACTTTTCCATCAACTTTTGCATTTTAATGTAAACAATCATATTTCGTAATATTTTGGGTCAGAAACATTTCATAGTACTATATTATGTCTAAATATGTGAAAAGAATCAAATTGGAGTAGGTCGGGCAACTGATTATATGAGTTTGTTAGAAAAACCACTTTCCTTTGCTCCTAGCGCCTTCTCGTTCGCTGTATAGCGTTTTGAGCGTATAAAGAGCACAGGTGTGTAAGGGGACACAGGATGAATGGGAACTAGTTTTGTTATTGTACTTTTGATGAAAAGTGACTTTCTAGACATAAAATGTCACTTTTTTCACCTTATCATACTTTTCCATCAACTTTTGCATTTTAATGTAAACAATCATATTTCGTAATATTTTGGGTCAGAAACATTTCATAGTACTATATTATGTCTAAATATGTGAAAAGAATCAAATTGGAGTAGGTCGGGCAACTGATTATATGAGTTTGTTAGAAAAACCACTTTCCTTTGCTCCTAGCGCCTTCTCGTTCGCTGTATAGCGTTTTGAGCGTATAAAGAGCACAGGTGTGTAAGGGGACACAGGATGAATGGGAACTAGTTTTGTTATTGTACTTTTGATGAAAAGTGACTTTCTAGACATAAAATGTCACTTTTTTCACCTTATCATACTTTTCCATCAACTTTTGCATTTTAATGTAAACAATCATATTTCGTAATATTTTGGGTCAGAAACATTTCATAGTACTATATTATGTCTAAATATGTGAAAAGAATCAAATTGGAGTAGGTCGGGCAACTGATTATATGAGTTTGTTAGAAAAACCACTTTCCTTTGCTCCTAGCGCCTTCTCGTTCGCTGTATAGCGTTTTGAGCGTATAAAGAGCACAGGTGTGTAAGGGGACACAGGATGAATGGGAACTAGTTTTGTTATTGTACTTTTGATGAAAAGTGACTTTCTAGACATAAAATGTCACTTTTTTCACCTTATCATACTTTTCCATCAACTTTTGCATTTTAATGTAAACAATCATATTTCGTAATATTTTGGGTCAGAAACATTTCATAGTACTATATTATGTCTAAATATGTGAAAAGAATCAAATTGGAGTAGGTCGGGCAACTGATTATATGAGTTTGTTAGAAAAACCACTTTCCTTTGCTCCTAGCGCCTTCTCGTTCGCTGTATAGCGTTTTGAGCGTATAAAGAGCACAGGTGTGTAAGGGGACACAGGATGAATGGGAACTAGTTTTGTTATTGTACTTTTGATGAAAAGTGACTTTCTAGACATAAAATGTCACTTTTTTCACCTTATCATACTTTTCCATCAACTTTTGCATTTTAATGTAAACAATCATATTTCGTAATATTTTGGGTCAGAAACATTTCATAGTACTATATTATGTCTAAATATGTGAAAAGAATCAAATTGGAGTAGGTCGGGCAACTGATTATATGAGTTTGTTAGAAAAACCACTTTCCTTTGCTCCTAGCGCCTTCTCGTTCGCTGTATAGCGTTTTGAGCGTAAAAGAGCACAGGTGTGTAAGGGGAGCACAGGA